>NC_088171.1:152602543-152746419 GCF_028769735.1 Zonotrichia leucophrys gambelii | reverse complement strand
TTTTTTTGAGGGAATTTTTTGGGATTTTTTGGGGGATTTTTTAGGATTTTTTTGAGGGAATTTTTTGAGATTTTTGTGGGATTTTTTGGCATTTTGGAGTTTTTATTTTTTAGGATTTTTGTTTCAGTACCTTTTCCTCCTTTGGGCTTTTTTGGGATTTTTGGGGATTTTTTGGGTTTTTTGAGGGAATTTTTTGGGATTTTTTTAGGATTTTTTTGAGGGAATTTTTTGAGATTTTTTGGGGGATTTTTTAGGATTTTTTTGAGGGAATTTTTTGGGATTTTTTGTGGGATTTTTTGGCATTTTGGAGTTTGTATTTTTTAGGATTTTTGGTGTCAGTACCTTTTCCTCCTTTGGGGTTTTTGGGGTTTTTTTGGGATTTTTTGAGGGAATTTTTTGGGATTTTTTGGGGATTTTTTAGGATTTTTTGAGGGAATTTTTTGGGATTTTTTGTGGGATTTTTTTGAGATTTTGTGGGATTTTTTGGCATTTTGGAGTTTGTATTTTTTAGGATTTTTGGTGTCAGTACCTTTTCCTCCTTTGGGTTTTTTTGGGATTTTTCCGCCGAAGTTTTCCCGCGAAGTTTCAGCGCCCGGTACTCCCGGTACAGAGCTGGGAAAGGGAATGGGAAATTCTGGGAAATTTGGGAATTTTGGGGGGAAATTAGAAAAAAAAAAATTGGAAATTTGGGGGGGAAATTTGGGAAAATAGAAAAAAAAAGGGAATTTTTGGGGGGAAATTTGGGAATTTGGGGGGAAATTTGAAAAAAAAATTGGGAATTTTTGGGGGAAATTATGGGGAAAATTAGGAAAAAAAATTGGGAATTTTGGAGGAAATTTGAGAAAATTAGGAAAAAAAATTGGGATTTTTGGGGGGAAATTTGTGTGAAAATTTGGGAATTTGGGGGGAAATTAGAAAAGAAAAATTGGGAATTTTGGAGGGAAAATTTGGGGAAAATTAGAAAAAAAATGGGAACTTTGGAGAGAAAATTTGGGAATTTTGGGGGAAAAATAGAAAACAAATTTGGGAATTTTGGCAGGGAAATTTGGGAATTTTGGGGGAAATTAGGAAAAAAAATTGGGAATTTTGGGGGGAAAATTGAAAAAAAATTGGGATTTTTGGGGGGAAATTTGGGGAAAATTTGGAGGAAATCGCGGCAAATTGAAATTTGGGGAAATTTTGGGGGAAATTGGAAAAAAAAATTGGGAAATTTTGGGGGGAAATTTGGGGAAAATTAGAGAAGAATTGGAATTTGGGGGGAAATTAAAGAAAAGAATTGGGAATTTTGGCAGGGAAATTGGAATTTGGGGGAAATTAGAAAAAAAATTTGGGAATTTTGGGGGAGGAATTTGGGGAAATTGTGGGAAAAATTTGGGAATTTTGGGGGAAATTAGAAAAAAAAATTGGGAATTTTGGCGGGGAAATTTGGGGAAAATTAGGAAAAAAAATTGGGAATTTTGGAGGGAAATTTGGGGAAAATTAGGAAAAAAAATTGGGAATTTTGGGGGAAATTAGGAAAAAAAATTGGGATTTTGGGGGCAATTTGGGGAAAATTAGAGAAAAATTGGGAATTTTGGGGGGGAAATTTGGGATTTGGGGGAAATTAGAGAAAAAAAATTGGGAATTTTGGAGGAAATTTGAAAAAAAAAAGGGAATTTTGGGGGAAATTTGGGGGAAAATTTGGGAATTTTGGGGGAATTAGAAAAAAATTGGGAATTTTTGGGGGAGAAATTTTGGGAAAATTAGGAAAAAAAATTTGGGAATTTTGGGGAAAATTAGAAAAAAAATTGGGAATTTTGGGGGGGAAATTTGGGGGAAAATTTGATTTGGGGGAAATTAGAAAAAAAAAAATTGGGAATTTTTGGGGGGAAATTTGGGGAAAATTAGAAAAAAAATTTGGGAATTTTGGCAGGGAATTTTGGGGGAAATTAGAAAAAAATTTGGGAATTTTGGGAGAAATTAGAAAAAAAATTTGGGAATTTTTGAGGGGAAATTTGGGGAAAATTCCAGGGAAAACCTTGAAAAAAATTGGGAATTTTGGGGAAAAATTGGGAATTTTGGGGGGAAATTAGAAAAAAATTGGGAATTTGGCAGGGAAATTTGGGAAAATTTGGGATTTTGGGGAATTAGAAAAAAAAATTGGGAGTTTTGGTGGGAGAAATTTGGGAAATTAGAGAAAAAATTGGGAATTTTGGCAGGGAAACTTGGGAATTTTGGAGAAATTGAAAAAAATCGGGAATTTTTGGGGGAAATTTGGGGAAAATTTGGGGAAAAATTTGAGAATTTGGGGGTAATTTTGAGGGAAATTTGAGGAAAATTGGGGAAAATTTGGGAATTTTTGGGGAAATTAGAAAAAAAAATTGGGAATTTTGGTAGTAAAATTTGGAATTTGGGGGAATTAGAAAACAAATTTGGGAAAATTTGGAGGGAAAATTTGAGAATTTAGGGTAATTTGAGAGAAAATTGGTAAATTTTAGAATTTTGGGGAAAAACTGGGAATTTGTTTAAAAATTGGGACTTTTGGGTAGAAATTTGGTTAAAAAAAAATTGGGGTAAATTTGGGTAAAATTGGGAATTTTGAAAATTTTGGGGAAAAATTGGGAATTTTGGAGTAATTCTGAGGAAATTTTGGGAATTGAAATTTTTTTTGGAAAATTTGGAGAGAAATTTGGGTAAAATTTGGGAATTTTGGGGAAAAAGGGAATTTTGTGAAAATTTGGAGTAAATTTGGGGAAAGTTTAGGGAAAATTGGGAAATTGAAAATTGGGATTTTTGGGTGAAGTTGGAGAAATTTGGGAATTTTGGCGGGAATTTTAGAAGGAAAAATTGGTAGAAAATTTGGGAAAATTAGAATTTGGGATTTTTTGTATTAATTTTGGGTTTGGAGAAAATTTGGGGTAAAATTTTTGAGAATTTTTGGTTGTGGAAATTCGGGAATTTTGGGAATTTTGGGAATTTTGGGGAAAAATTCAGGAATTTGGGGTAAAAAAATTGGGAAATTGGGGAATTGGGAATTTTGGGGTAACTATGAGGGAAAATTTGGGTAAAAATTTGGGAATTTTTGGGTGGGAAACTTGGGAACTTTGAGGTAATTTTGAGGAAAATTGGGGAAAATTTGGGATATTTTGGGGAAAATTGGGGAAATTTTGTAAAATTTGGGGATTTTTGGGGAAAATTGGGGAAATTTTGGGGAAATTTTGTAAAATTTGGGATTTTGGGGAAATTTGGGAAATTTTGGGGAAAATTGGGGAAATTTTGTAAAATTTGGGGATTTTGGGGGAAAATTGGGGAAATTTTTGGGAAAATTTGGGGAAATTTGGGGAAATTTGGGGAAAAATTGGGGAAAATTTGTAAAATTTGGGATTTTTGGGGCACTCACTGCGAGTTTCCTCTGGAGCCTCCTCGATGTCGGCCTGGAATAGAAAAAAATCCCAAAAAATGAGAAAATTTGGGAATTATTTTTGGGATTTTGGTTTTTTATTTTATTTTTGGGCTTTGGAGATTTGGGGGGTTTATTTGGGATTTTTTGGGGGAGATTTTGGGGTTTTGTTGGGGTTTTTTGGGAGGAATTTTGGGGTTTTTTGGGAGGAATTTTGGGGTTTTTTGGGGGGGATTTTGGCAGAGAAATTTGGGAATTTGGGGGGAAATTAGAAAAAAAAATTGGGAATTTTGGAGGGGAAATTTGGGGAAAATTAGAGAAAAGAATTGGGAATTTTGGCAGGGAAATTTGGGAATTTTGGGGGAAATTAGAAAAAAAAATTGGGAATTTTGGGGGGGAAATTTGGGGAAAATTGTGTAAAAATTTGGGAATTTTGGGGGAAATTAGAAAAAAAAATTGGGAATTTTGGGGGGAAATTTGGGGGAAAATTCCAGGGGAAAATCAGGGAAAATTTGAGAATTTGGGGGGAATTTTGAGGGAAAATTTGAGGAAAATTGTGTGAAAATTTGGGAATTTTGGGGGAAATTAGAAAAAAATTTGGGAATTTTGTGGGGATTGGGGTTTTTTTAGGATTTTGGGGGATTTTTTTTGGGATTTGGGGTTTTTGGCAGATTTTTGGGATTTTGGGAGGATTTTTTAGGGATTTGGGGTTTTTTGAGGATTTTTTGGGGAATTTTGTGGGGATTTGGGGTTTTTTGGGAAATTTTGGGGGATATTTCTTGGGATTTGGGGTTTGGATTTCTTGGGGGGGATTTTGGCAGGGAAATTTGGGAATTTGGGGGAAATTAGACAAAAAATTGGGAATTTTGGGGGGAAAATTTGGGGAAAATTAGAGAAAAGAATTGGGAATTTTGGCAGGGAATTTTGGGAATTTTGGGGAAAATTAGAAAAAAAATTGGGAATTTTGGTGGGGAATTTTGGGGAAAATTGTGTAAAAATTTGGGAATTTTGGGGGAAATTAGAAAAAAAAATTGGGAATTTTGGGGGGGAAATTTGGGGGAAAATTCCAGGGGAAAATCGGGGAAAATTTGAGAATTTAGGGGGAATTTTGAGGGAAAATTTGAGGAAAATTGTGTGAAAATTTGGGAATTTTGGGGGAAATTAGAAAAAAAATTGGGAATTTTGGGGGGAAATTTGGGGAAAATTAGGGAAAAAAATTGGGAATTTTGGAGGGGAAATTTGGGGAAAATTAGAGAAAAGAATTGGGAATTTTGGCAGGGAATTTTGGGAATTTTGGGGAAAATTAGAAAAAAAATTGGGAATTTTGGTGGGGAATTTTGGGGAAAATTGTGTAAAAATTTGGGGATTTTGGGGGAAATTAGAAAAAAAAATTGGGAATTTTGGGGGGAAATTTGGGGGAAAATTCCAGGGGAAAATCGGGGAAAATTTGAGAATTTGGGGGGAATTTTGAGGGAAAATTTGAGGAAAATTGTGTGAAAATTTGGGAATTTTGGGGGAAATTAGAAAAAAATTTGGGAATTTTGTGGGGATTTGGGGTTTTTTTAGGATTTTGGGGGATTTTTTTTGGGATTTGGGGTTTTTGGCAGATTTTTGGGATTTTGGGAGGATTTTTTAGGGATTTGGGATTTTTTGAGGATTTTTTTGAGGATTTTTCTGAGGATTTTTGGGGAGATTTTGGGTTTTTTTAGGATTTTTGGGGGATTTTTTTTGGGATTTTGGGGTTTTTTTTTAATTTTTGGGCTTTGGAGATTTGGGGTTTATTTGGGATATTTTGGGGTTTTGTTGGGGTTTTTTGGGAGGAATTTTGGGGTTTTTTGGGAGGAATTTTGGGAATTTTTTGGAGGAATTTGGGAATTTTTTTGAGATTTGGAGTTAAAGGGGATTTTTGGGGGGGATTTGGGGTTTTTTTAGGATTTTTAGGGATTTTTTTGGGGAGATTTTTGGGATTTTGGGAGGATTTTTTAGGGATTTGGGATTGTTTGGGGATTTGGGGTTTTTTGAGGATTTTTTGGGGAATTTTGTGGGGATTTGGGGTTTTTTTTAGGATTTTTAGGGATTTTTTTTGGGATTTGGGGTTTTTGGCAGATTTTTGGGATTTTGGGAGGATTTTTTAGGGATTTGGGGTTTTTTGAGGATTTTTTTGGGGGGATTTTGTGGGGATTTGGGGTTTTTTGGGAAATTTTGGGGGACATTTCTTTGGATTTGGTGTTTGGATTTCTTGGGGGGAATTTGGGTTTTTTGGGGGGGATTTTGGCAGGGAAATTTGGGAATTTGGGGGGAAATTAGGAAAAAAAATTGGGAATTTTGGGGGGGAAATTTGGGGAAAATTAGGAAAAAAAATTTGGGAATTTTGGAGGGGAAATTTGGGGAAAATTCTGGGGGAAAATCAGGAAAAACCTTGAAAAAACTTGAGAATTTGGGGGGAATTTTGAGGGAAAATTTGAGGAAAATTGTGTGAAAATTTGGGAATTTTGGGGGAAATTAGAAAAAAAAATTGGGAATTTTGGGGGGAATTTTGGGGGAAATTAGGAAAAAAAATTGGGAATTTTGGAGGGGAAATTTGGGGAAAATTAGAGAAAAGAATTGGGAATTTTGGCAGGGAATTTTGGGGAAAATTAGGAAAAAAAATTGGGAATTTTGGAGGGGAATTTTGGGGAAAATTGTGTGAAAATTTGGGAATTTTGGGGGAAATTAGAAAAAAAAATTGGGAATTTTGGGGGGAAATTCCAGGGGAAAATCGGGGACAATTTGAGAATTTGGGGGGAATTTTGAGGGAAAATTTGAGGAAAATTGTGTGAAAATTTGGGAATTTTGGGGGGATTTGGGGTATTTTTTAGGATTTTGGGGATTTTTTTAGGGATTTGGGGTTTTTGGCAGATTTTTGGGATTTTGGGAGGATTTTTTAGGGATTTGGGATTTTTTGAGGGTTTTTTTGAGGGTGTTTGGGGGGAAATTGGGGATTTTTTGGGGGGGATTTTGGCAGGGAAATTTGGGAATTTGGGGGGAAATTAGGAAAAAAAATTGGGAATTTTGGGGGGAAAATTAGGAAAAAAATTTGGGAATTTTGGAGGGGAAATTTGGGGAAAATTAGGAAAAAAAATGGGAATTTTGGAGGGGAAATTTGGGAATTTTGGGGAAAATTAGAAAAAAAAATTGGGAATTTTGGTGGGGAATTATGGGGAAAATTGTGTAAAAATTTGGGAATTTTGGGGGAAATTAGAAAAAAAAATTGGGAATTTTGGGGGGAAATTTGGGGAAAATTAGGAAAAAAATTTCGGAATTTTGGGGGAAATTAGAAAAAAAAAATTGGGAAATTTGGGGGAAAATTTGGGGGAAAATTCCAGGGGAAAATCGGGGAAAATTTGAGAATTTGGGGGGAATTTTGAGGGAAAATTTGAGGAAAATTGTGTGAAAATTTGGGAATTTTGGGGGAAATTAGAAAAAAAAATTGGGAATTTTGGGGGGAAATTTGGGGAAAATTCTGGGGGAAAATCAGGGGAAAACCTTGAAAAAAATTTGGGGGAATTTTGGGGAAAATTTGGGAATTTTTGTTGAAAATTTGGGGTAATTTCAAGGAAAATTTGAGGATTTGGATAAAAATTGGGAATTTTTGGAATTGGGGAAATTTAGGGGGAAATTTGGGAAAATTTGAGAATTTGGGGGGAATTTTGAGGGAAAATTTGAGATTTTTTTTTAATTTGGAAGGAAAATTTTGAGGAAAATTTGGGAATTTAATGGGAAATTTGGGGGAAATGTGGGAATTTTGTGTGAATTTTATGGAATTTTTGCAGTAAAATTGGGAATTTTGGGGTGAAAAATTGGGAGTTTTGGGGTAATTATGAGGAAAAATTTGTAATTTTGGGGAAATTTAGGAATTTTTTTGAAATTTGAGGGGAAATATGAGGGGGAAAAATGGGAAATTTGGGGTAAAAACCAGAAAATTTGGGAATTTTTGAAAATTTTGGGTAAAATATGAGGCAAATTTTGGGGAAAATTGGGGAAAAAATTGTGAATTTTGGGATGAAAAATTGGGGAAATTTGGAAATTTTGGGGAGAAATTGGGAATTTTGGGGGAATTTTGAGGAAAATTTGGGTAAAAAAATTCGGAAAAACTGGGATATTTTGGTAAACATTGCAGGGACACCCCAAATATCTCATAAATCAAAAACCCCCCATTGCAGGGACCTGAAAACCACCTGAAAATCACCCCAAAAAAACCCCCAAAACCCCCTTAAACCGGATTTCACCATTTCAGGGTTCCCCAAAGACCCCAAAAGCATCTCAAGGACCCCCCAAAAACACCAAGGACCCCCCTAAACCAACTCCCCTCATTCCAAGGACCCCCCAAAACCACCCCAAGGATCCCCCCAGCACCCCAAAATCACCCCAAGAACTCCCTAAACCACCCCAAGTCACCCAAAAAGCCCCAAGGTCACCCCAAAGACCCCAAAACCACCCCAAGGACACCCCAAAAACCCCAGGACCCCCCTACATCAAATCCCTCCATTCCAGGGATCCCCTAAACCACCCCAAAGACCCCAAATCCACCTCAAGGACACCCCAAAACCCTCAGGACCCCCTAAATCAACTCCCCACCATTCCAGGACCCCCCTAAACCACCCCAAAGACCCCCTCAGACCCCAAAATCACCTGAAAATCACCCCCAAAAAAACCCCAAAACCCCCTTAAACCGAATTTCACCATTTCAGGGTTCCCCAAAGACCCCCTGAGACCCCAAAATCATCTCAAAAACACCAAGGACCCCCCTAAACCAAAGTTTAGCACCCCAAAACTCCCCTAAATCACCTCAAAAACCCCAAAACCACCCCAAGGACACCCCAAAAATGCCAGGACCCCCCTAAACCAACTCCCCCCATTCCAAGGACCCCCAAAACCACCCCAAAGATCCCCCCAGCACCCCAAAATCACCCCAAGAACTCCCTAAACCACCCCAAGTCACCCCAAAAAGCCCCAAGGTCACCCCAAAGACCCCAAAACCACCCCAAGGACACCCCAAAACCCTCAGGACCCCCCTAAATCAACTCCCCACCATTCCAGGACCCCCCCAAACCACCCCAAGGACCCCAAATCTGCCTCAAAATCACCCCAAAAACACCAAGGACCCCCCTAAAACAACTCCTGCCATTCCAGGGATCCCCTAAACCACCCCAAGGAACCCAAATCCACCTCAAAATCACCCCAAAAACACCAAGGACCCCCCTAAAACTACTCCCGACCATTCCAGGGATCCCCTAAACCACCCCAAAGACCCCCTCAGACCCCAAAATCACCTCAAAATCACCCCCAAAAAAACCCCAAACCCCCCTTAAATCGAATTTCACCATTTCAGGGTTCCCCAAAGCCACCCAAAAGACCCCAAAACCATCTCAAGGACCCCCCTAAACCAACTCCCCCCATTCCAAGGACCCCCCAGCACCCCAAAATCACCCCAAGAACTCCCTAAACCACCCCAAGGTCACCCCAAAGACCCCAAAACCACCCCAAGGACACCCCAAAACCCTCAGGACCCCCCTAAATCAACTCCCCATCATTCCAGGGACCCCCTAAACCACCCCAAGGACCCCAAATCCACCTCAAGGACACCCCAAAAACACCAAGGACCCCCCTAAAACAACTCCTGCCATTCCAGGGATCCCCTAAACCACCCCAAGGACCCCCTGAGACCCCAAAACCACCTGAAAATCACCCCAAAAAAAAACCCAAAACCCCCTTAAACCGAATTTCACCATTTCAGGGTTCCCTAAAGCCACCCCAAAGATCCCCCCAGCACCCCAAAACCACCCCAATGTCACCCCAAAAAAACTCCAAAATCCCCTCAGGAATTCTCCCCTCAGGAATTTTCCCCTCAGGAATTTTCCCCTCACGTTTCCCCTCAGGATTTTTCCCCTCAGGATTTTTCCCCTCACGATTCCCCTCAGGATTTTTCCCCTCACGATTCCCCTCAGGATTTTTCCCCTCAGGAACTTTCCCCTCACGTTTCCCCTCAGGATTTTTCCCCTCAGGAATTTTCCCCTCACGATTCCCCTCAGCCGCACCTGGCTGGGTTTGCGCTGCCGCTCCCGCAAGAATTCCGCTTCCCAGCGCTTCAGCAGCACCTTCAGCTCCTGCTGCCGCTCCATGGCCGCCAAAGCGGGATTGGGGTCGGGATTTGGGGTCGGGATCGGGAATTGGGGTCGGGGATCGAGGGAGGCTCCGGGGGGAACCCAGAGCCGCCTCAGAGCGAACCTCCCGCTCCCGCCAAGCGTCAGCCAATGGGATGGCAGGGATTCGTGATTGACAGCGAAATGAGCCAGTGGGAAGGAAGACAAAGAAGAGCCCGCCCATCTCGCCATAAACCAATGAGAGTTTTTAAAAGCATTGACGGACAGCTGTAAAAGCCAATTGAAATAAAGGAAACAGCCCCCAAGGCGGTTTTGCCTGTTGATCGATTGTCACAACGAGAAGACACGGAAGTAAACCGTCCGTACGAGCTAGGGGCCAGCGGGGGCTGGGGGCGGGGGTTGAGTGGGGGGCGCCATGAGGATCGGGATTCAGGATTGGGATTGGGACCGGGATCTGGGGTCGGGATTAGGACCGGGTTTGGGGTCTGGGATTGGAATTAGGAGCGGGATTGGGATCGGGATTTGGGGTCGGGGATCGAGGGAGACTCTGGGGGGGACCCCAAAGCCGCCTCAGAGCGAAGGTCCCGCTGCCGCCAAGCGGCAGTCAATGGGAAGACAGGGATTCCTGATTGACAGGCAAGTGAGCCAATGGGAAGGAGGATAAAGAAGAGCCCGCCTCTGTCGCTTTGAACCAATGAGAACTTAATAAAGCATTGACGGACAGGTGTAAGAGCCTATAAGGAAAAGGATTCAGCCCCTAAGGCGGGTCTTGAACTCTGATTGGTTCTTACAACGAGGAAACACGGAAGTAAATATTCCGTACGAGTCGGAGGGGTGCGGGGGGGCGGTGAGTGGGGGGCGCCATGTGGATCGGGAATCGGGACTAGGACCGAGATTTGGGGTCGGGATCGGGAATTGGGGTCGGGGATCGAGGGAGGCCTTGGGTGACCCCAGAGCCGCCTCATAGCGAACCTCCCGCTCCCGCCAAACGCCAGCCATTGGGAGGGCAGGGATTCGTGATTGACAGCGAATTGAGCCAATAAGAAAGCAGATATACCAATGGGAAAGGCGGATCCCAGCCCCTTTCGCCGTGAACTAGTGACAATTAAAGACAACCTTGACTGACAGCTGTAAGAGCCAATTGAAATAAAGAAATCAGCCCCTAAGGCGGGTTTTGCCCGCTGATTGGTTATCACAACGAGAAGACACGGAAGTAAACCTTCCGTACGAGCTGGGGGCCAGCGGGGGCTGCGGGCGGGCGGTGAGTGGGGGGCGCCATGAGGATCGGGAATCGGGATTGGGACCGGGACTCCGGTCTGGGATCGGGATTAGAACCGATATTGGGGTCTGAGATTGGGATTAGGAGCGGGATTGGGGTCGGGGATCGAGGGAAACTCCGGGGGGACCCCAGAGCCGCCTCAGAGCGAACCTCCCGCTCCCTTCCAAGCGCCAGCCAATGGGAGGGCAGGGATTCGTGATTGACAGCGAAATGAGCCAATAAGAAAGCAGATATACAAATGGAAAAGGCGGATCCCCGCCCCTGTCGCCGTCAACTAATGAGAATAAACTATACATTGACAGACAGCTATAGAAGCTAATTAGAGGAAAGGAATCAGCCCCTAAGGCGGGTTTTGGTCGCTGATTGGTTGTAACAACGAGCAGACACGGAAGTAAACATTCCGTACGGGCTGGGGGCTAGCTGGAGTTGCGGGCGGGCGGTGAGTGGGGGGGCGCCATGAGGATCGGGAATCGGGATTGGGACCGGGACTGGGGTCTAGGATCGGGATTAGGACCAGTATCGGGATGGGGAATTGGGGTCGAGGATCGAGGGAGGCACCGCGGGGACCCCAGAGCCGCCTCAGACCAAACCTCCCGCTCCCGCCAAGCGTCAGCCAATAGGAAGGCAGGGATTAGTGATTGACAGACAAGTGAGCCAATGGGAAAGCGGATGTAGCCAACGGGAAAGGCGGATCCCCGCCCCTCTCGCCTTGAACTAATGAGAATTTAATAAAACATTGACGGACAGCTGTGAAAGCCAATGAAAGGAAAGGAATCAGCCCCCAAGGCGGGTTTTGCTCGCTGATTGGTTGTCACAACAAGCAGACACGGAAGTAAAATTTCAGTGCGGGCTGAGGGCGGGCGGTGATTGGTGGCGCCATGTGGATCGGGAATCGGGATTGGGACCGGAACTGGGGTCTGGGATCGGGATTTTGGGTCGGGATCGGGAATTTGGTTCGGGCATCGAGGAAGGGTAGGGGGGAACCCCAGAGCCGCCTCAGAGCGAACCTCCCTCTCTCGCCAAGCGCCAGCCAATGGGAAGGCGGGAATTAGTCATTGACAGCGAACTGAGCCAATGGGAAGGCGGATGTAGAAACGCCCGCCTCTCTTGTTTAAACCAATGCGAATTTAATAAAGCATTGACAGACAACTGCAAGAGCCAATTAGAGGAAAACAATCAGCCTCCAAGGCGGGTTTAGCTCGCTGATTGGTTACCACCGCAGGCAAACACGGAAGTGAAGCTTCCGTACGAGCTAGGGAACCAGGCGGGGGCTGCGGGCGGGCGGTGAGTGGGGGGCGCCATGTTGGGGGGTCGGGTGCCCCGCTTTTGGGGATCCCTGAGGAGACTTTGGGATAATTTGGGGATCCCTGTGGGAATTTCCACATACCCGGGAGGGGAATTTGGGATCCTGTGGGAACTTCCAGATCCTTGGGAGGGATTTGAGATCCTTGTGGGATTTTGGGGTGTCCCAGGTAGGGGAAGTCGGGGGTCCTCGAGATACACTGGTGTCCCCCTCACAACCGCCGCCATCTTATCCTGGCTTTTCTTCGGGATCTCCTCGCATTTGGGGTTTTCCTGGAATTCTTTGCTTCTCCATCACCCAAGGAGTCCCCAAATCCCCATAAGCCCCCCAAAATCCAAGTTTTCCTTCATGATATCCTCACATTTGGGGTTTCCTTGGAATTCTTTGATCCCCAAAGTCCTCCCAGAGACACGCTGGGAGTCCTCTCACAACCGCCGCCATCTTGTCCTGGCTTTTCCTTGGGATCTCCTCACATTTGGGGTTTCTCTGGAATTCTTTGCTTCTCCATCACCCAAAGGGTCCCCAAATCCCCACAGCACCACAAATCCAAGTTTTTCTTTGTGATATCCTCGCCTTTGGGGTTTCCTTGAAATTCTTTGATCCCCAAATCCCCACAGCCCCCCATGAGATGTGCTCAGGATCCCCTCACAACCACCGCCATCTTGTCCCCGGCTTTTCTTTGGGATCTCCTCGCATTTGGGGTTTCTCCATCTCCCAAAGGGTCCCCAAATCCCCACAAGCCCCCCAAATCCACATTTTTCTTCATGATATCCTCACATTTGGGGTTTCCTTGGAATTCTTTGATCCCCAAATCCCCAAAGTCCCCCCAGAGACACGCTGGGAGTCCCCTCACAACCGCCGCCATCTTGTCCTGGCTTTTCTTTGGGATCTCCTCACATTTGGGGTTTCTCTGGAATTCTTTGCTTCTCCATCACCCAAAAAGTCCTCAAATAGCCACAGCCCCCCAAATCTTGGCTTTTCTTCGGGTTATTTTGCATTTGGGGTTTCCTTGGAATTCTTTGATCCCCAAATCCCCACAGCCCCCCATGAGATGTGCTCAGGATCCCCTCACAACCACCGCCATCTTGTCCCGGCTTTTCTTTGGGATCTCCTCACATTTGGAGTTTCTCCATCTCCCAAAGGGTCCCCAAATCCCCACAAGCCCCCCAAAATCCAAGTTTTTCTTCATGATATCCTCACATTTAGGGTTTCTCTGCAATTCTTTGATCCCCAAATCCCCACAGCCCCCCATGAGATGTGCTCAGGATCCCCTCACAACCACCGCCATCTTGTCCCCGGCTTTTCTTTGGGATCTCCTCACATTTGGGGTTTCTCTGGAATTCTTTGGTCCCCAAATCCCCAAAAATCCCCCCCAAATCTTGGGTTTTCTTCGCATTACTTCGCATTTGGGGTTTCCTTGGAATTCTTTGATCCCCAAATCCCCACAGCCCCCCAAGAGACGCGCTGGGAGTCCCCTCACAACCGCCGCCATCTTGTCCTGGCTTTTCTTTGGCATCTCCTCGCATTTGGGGTTTCTGTGGAATTCTTTGGTCCTCAAGTCCCCACAATCCCCTCAAATCCTGGCTTTTCCTTAGGTTATCCTCACATTTGGAGTTTCCCTAAAATTCTTTGATCCCCAAATCCCCACAGCCCCCATGAGATGTGCTCAGGATCCCCTCACAACCACCGCCATCTTGTCCCCGGCTTTTCTTTGGAATCTCCTCGCATTTGGGGTTTCTCCATCTCCCAAAGGGCCCCCAAATCCCCACAAGCCCCCCAAAATCCAAGTTTTCCTTCATGATATCCTCACATTTGGGGTTTCCTTGGAATTCTTTGATCCTCAAAGTCCCCCCAGAGACACGCTGGGAGTCCTCTCACAACCGCCGCCATCTTGTCCCCGGCTTTTCTTTGGGATCTCCTCACATTTGGGGTTTCTCTGGAATTCTTTGCTTCTCCATCACCCAAAGGGTCTCCAAATCCTCACAGCTCCCCAAAAGCCCAGATTTTCTTCAGGATTTCTCTGGAATTCTTTGATCCCCAGATCCCCACAGCCTCCCCCAAGACGAACTGAGTTCCCCTCACAACCGCCACCATCTTGTCCCGGCTTTTCTTTGGCATCTCCTCGCATTTGGGGTTTCTCTGGAATTCTTTGGTCCTCAAGTCCCCACAATCCCCTCAAATCCTGGCTTTTCCTTAGGTTATCCTCACATTTGGGGTTTCGATCCCCAAATCCCCACAGCCCCCCATGAGATGTGCTCAGGATCCCCTCACAACCACCGCCATCTTGTCCCGGCTTTTCTTTGGGATCTCCTCACATTTGGGGTTTCTCCATCTCCCAAAGGGTCCCCAAATCCCCACAAGCCCCCCAAAATCCAAGTTTTTCTTCATGATATCCTCACATTTGGGGTTTCCTTGGAATTCTTTGATCCCCAAATCCCCACAGCCCCCCATGAGATGTGCTCAGGATCCCCTCACAACCACCGCCATCTTGTCCCGGCTTTTCTTTGGGATCTCCTCACGTTTGGGGTTTCTCTGGAATTCTTTGCTTCTCCATCACCCAAAAAGTCCTCAAATAGCCACAGCCCCCCAAAATCCAAGTTTTTCTTTGTGATATCCTTGCATTTGGGGTTTCCCTAAAATTTTCTGATCCCCAAATCCCCACAGCCTCCTCAGAGACGCCCTGAGGGTCCCCTCACAACCGCCGCCATCTTGTCCCGGCTTTTCTTTGGGATCTCCTCACATTTGGGGTTTCTCCATCTCCCAAAGGGTCCCCAAATCCCCACAAGCCCCCCAAAATCCAAGTTTTCCTTCATGATATCCTCACATTTGTGGTTTCTCTGCAATTCTTTGTTCCCCAAATCCCCAAAGTCCCCCCAGAGACACGCTGGGAGTCCCCTCACAACCGCCGCCATCTTGTCCTGGCTTTTCCTTGGGATCTCCTCACATTTGGGGTTTCTCTGGAATTCTTTGCTTCTCCATCACCCAAAGGGTCCCCAAATCCCCACAGCCCCCCAAATCTTGGCTTTTCTTCGGGTTATTTTGCATTTGGGGTTTCCTTGGAATTCTTTGATCCCCAAATCCCCACAGCCTCCTAAGAGACGCGCTGGGAGTCCCCTCACAACCGCCGCCATCTTGTCCCCGGCTTTTCTTTGGGATCTCCTCGCATTTGGGGTTTCTCCATCTCCCAAAGGGTCCCCAAATCCCCACAAGCCCCCCAAATCCAAGTTTTCCTTCATGATATCCTCACATTTGTGGTTTCTCTGCAATTCTTTGTTCCCCACACAGCCCCCCCAATGGATTCCCTCCTCTTCCTCTGTGCCCGCCGCGTCGTCGCCCACCGCCCTCTTCCCGCCCTTCCCGCCGATCTCCACCCCGTCCTGTTCCAAGCGGCGTTCCTGGACGGGCGGCCCATGGTGCTGTGCGACCTGGTGGCCGCGTGGCCGTTCCCGGTGCTCAACTTCCAGCAGCTGGTGGGGCGCCGGGAGCTGCTGCGGGACCATCCCTGCACGCTCTGCGTCCAGGCCGTCATCCTGGCCGTGGTGGACCAGCTGCGGCGGCAGCTGGAGGAGCCCGGCCACGACGCCAGGTGGGTTCTGGGCAACGTCGGGATGGGGGCACCTCCTCCGTTCCTGAGGTTCCTCCATTGGTTTTGGTGGTTCCTCCAAGGTTGTGATGGTTTCCTTCTGGTTTTGATGGTTCCTGGTTTTGATGGTTCCAGGAATGTCGGGATGGGGGCACCTCCTCCGTTCCTGAGGTTCCTCCATTGGTTTTGGTGGTTCCTCCAGTGTTGCGATGGTTTCCTTCTTGTTTTTGATGGTTCCTGGTTTTGATGGTTCCTGGTTTTGATGGTTCCAGGAATGTCGGGATGGGGGCACCTCCTCCGTTCCTGAGGTTCCTCCATTGGTTTTGGTGGTTCCTCCAAGGTTGTGATGGTTTCCTTCTGTTTTTGATGGTTCCTGGTTTTGGTGGTTCCATCCTTGATGGTTCCAGGAACGTCGGGATGGGGGCACCTCCTCCGTTCCTGAGGTTCCTGCGTTGGTTTTGGTGGTTCCTCCAAGGTTGTGATGGTTTCCTTCTGTTTTTGATGGTTCCATCCTTGATGGTTCCAGGAACGTCGGGATGGGGGCACCTCCTCCGTTCCTGAGGTTCCTCCGTTGGTTTTGGTGGTTCCTCCAAGGTTGTGATGGTTTCCTTCTGGTTTTGATGGTTCCTGGTTTTGATGGTTCCATCCTTGATGGTTCCTTCCCATTTTTGATGGTATCTTCTTGGTTTTGATGGTTTCCTCCCATTTTTGATCGTTTCTTCCCTTTTTAGATGGTTCCTTCCTTCGTGGTTCCATCCTGGTTTTGATGGTTCCTTCCCATTTTTCATGGTTCCCTCCCATTTCTGATGGTTCCCTCCCATTTTTCATGGTTCCTTCCTGGTTTTGATGGTTCCTTCCCATTTTGGATGCTTTCTTTCCTCCCCTTTTTTGATGTTTCCTCCCATTTCCCATGATTCCTCCCCATTTCCCCAGCCTGCGCGTTCTGGACATCACCGGCCTCCCGGATTCGGCGTCCGGCCGCGCTCTGGCCTGGATGAGCGGGTGGTCGGGCACGGTGACTTTGGCCAAGGCTTGCGTGGAGGTGTCCAAGCACCAGCGGGAATTCCAGCGGCGCGGATCCAGGCGGCACAAAGGCCGCTCGGGCGCCGCCACGGCCGCGGCCGCTCCGCAGCCCCCGGGCGTCGACGTCCACGCCGACCTGTTCGTCAACGAGGCGTCCTACGGGATCCTGCGCGACGCGCTGCAGCCCGGGGCCGCCGGCCTGCTGCGCCTCAAGTGCCGCGAGCTCCGAGCCGAGCAGCTCTCGGCGTCGGCCATCGTGGCCTTGCTGCGCTCCCTGGACCCGTCCTTCCTGCGCAGGGTGGATGTGAGGTTCAACAATCTGGGATTGAGCGGGCTCTCGGTGATCCTGCCGCACCTCGCGCGCTTCCCGGAGCTGCGCAGCCTCAAGCTCCAGTACAGCAACGTGGACGTGCGGCGCCCCACGCCCGAATCCGCCATCGGCATCCGGTGCCTGGCCGGGCAGCTGGGAATGCTGCCCAGCCTGCGCGAGCTCAACCTGGGATCCTCCCGGCTCTCCGGGAACCTGCGCCAGATCCTCTGGTGAGCTCCCGACGGTTGGGGGGCTCGGGGGTCTTTCCCAGGATTTCATTGTCCCGACGTTCCCGTGATTCCGTTATTTGGATAATTCATCACTCAGTGATTCCATTGTCCCATCATTCCAAGATCCCAGAATTCCTTGGTTCCAGGATTCCCAAAGGTTGGGCTTGATGGTCTTGGAGGTCTTCTCCAATCTTGATGATCCCTTGATTCCATGATTTCATTATCCCAATGTTTCCATGTTCCCGTGATTCCGTTATCCCGATAGTTCATGACTCAGTGACTCCATGATCCCAGAATTCCATGATCCCAAAATTCTGTGATTCCAAGATTCTCAAAGGCTGAACTTGATGATCTTGGAGGTCTTCTCCAATCTTAGTGATCCCATCATTCCAGGATTTCATTATCCCGATATTTCCATGATCCCACAATTCCCTCATACCAATAGATTATCACTCAACGATTCCATTATCCCATAATTCCACGATTCCAAGATTCCCAAAGGTTGGGCTTGATGGTCTTGGAGGTCTTCTCCAATCTTAATGATCCCTTGATTCCATGATTTCATTATCCCAATATTCCCATGATTCCGTTATTCCAATAGTTCATGACTCAGTGACTCCATGATCCCAGAATTCCATGATCCCAAAATTCTGTGATTCCAAGATTCTCAAAGGCTGAACTTGATGATCTTGGAGGTCTTCTCCAATCTTAATGATCCCATGATTCCATGATTTCATTATCCCAATATTCCCATGATCCTATGACCCTCTCATCCCAATAGTTTATGACCCAACAATTCCATGATCACATAAATTCACGATCGCATAATTCCGCAATTCCAAGATTCCCAAAGGTTGGGCTTGGAGGTCTTCTCCAATCTTAATGATCCCATGATTCCAGGATTTTATTATCCCAATATTCCCACGATCCCATTATCCCAATATCTTATGACTCAACACTTCCATTATCCCATAAATTCATGATCCCATAATTCCATGATTCCAGGATTCCCAAATCGGGGTCTCGATGGTCTTGGAGGTCTTCTCCAATCTTAATGATCCCATGATTCCATGATTTCATTATCCCAATATTCCCATGATTCCGTTATCCCAATAGTTCATGACTCAGTGACTCCATGATCCCAGAATTCCATGATCCCAAAATTCTGTGATTCCAAGATTCTCAAAGGCTAAACTTGATGGTCTTGGAGGTCTTCTCCAATCTTAGTGATCCCATAATTCTAGGATTTCATTATCCCAATATTCCCATGATCCTATGACCCTCTCATCCCAATAGTTTATGACTCAACAATTCCATGATCACATAAATTCATGATCGCATAATTCCGCAATTCCAAGATTCCCAAAGGTTGGGCTTGGAGGTCTTATCCAATCCTAATGATCCCTTGATTCCAGAAATTCATTATCCCGTTGTTCCCATGATTCCACGATTCCATTGTCACAATAGTTCCTGACTCAGTGATTCCATTGTCCCATCATTCCAAGATCCCAGAATTCCTTGGTTCCAGGATTCCCAAAGGTTGGTCTTGATGGTCTTGGAGGTCTTCTCCAATCTTGATGATCCCTTGCTTCCATGATTTCATTATCCCAATGTTTCCATGTTCCCATGATTCCGTTATCCCGATAGTTCATGACTCAGTGACTCCATGATCCCAGAATTCCATGATCCCAAAATTCTGTGATTCCAAGATTCTCAAAGGCTGAACTTGATGATCTTGGAGGTCTTCTCCAATCTTAGTGACCCCATGATTCCAGGATTTCATTATCCTGATATTTCCATGATCCCACAATTCCCTCATACCAATAGATTATCACTCAACGATTCCATTATCCCATAATTCCACGATTCCAAGATTCCCAAAGGTTGGGCTCGATGGTCTTGGAGGTCTTCTCCAATCTAAATGATCCCTTGATTCCAGAAATTCATGATCTCTTTGTTCCCATGATTCCACGATTCCATTGTCACAATAGTTCACGACTCAGTGATTCCATGATCCCATAAATTCATGATCCCATAATTCCAGGATTCCCAAAGGTTGGGCTCGATGGTCTTGGAGGTCTTCTCCAACCTTAATGATCCCAGGTTCCCATGATCCCATTATCCCAATAATCCATGATTCCATGATTCCATATCTCTAGGATTTTTTATCCTCCATGATCCCAGAATTCCTTGAATCCAGGATTCTCAAAGTTTGGACTCGATGATCTCGAAGTCTTTTCCAGCTTCCACGGCTCCGTGACCCCGTAACTCCACGATCCCGTCATTTCCTGACTCCCTGATCCCAAGATCTCACAATTGCACAATTCCACAATTCCCTGGTTCCATGACCCCACAATTCCATGAGTTTCAAACCTTGACCTTGATGTTCTTGGAGACCATTCATGACCTGAGGAATTCCATAACTCCATGACCCCATAACTCCAAAATCCCAGGATTTTCAGAGCTCACACTCGATGTTCTTGGAGCTCTTTCCCAACCTCAGCCATTCCACAATTCCATGGATCCATGATCCCATAACTCCATGATTCCCAATCCTTCAACTTGATGTTCTTGGAGCTCCTTCCCAACCTCTGCCATTCCATAACTCCATGATCCCATGATTCCAAAATCCCAGGATTTTCAGAGGTCAAACTTTATGTTCTTGGAGCTCTTTCCCAACTTCAGTCATTCCACAATTCCATGACTCCATGATCCCATAATTCCATGATTCTCAAACCTTGACCTTGATGGTCTTGGAGACCTTTCCTGACCTGAGTAATTCCATGATTCCATGACCCCATAACTCCAAAATCCCAGGATTTTCAGAGGTCAAACTTGATGGTCTTGGAGACCTTTCCCAACCACAGCCATTGCACAATTCCATGGCTCCATGATCCCATAACTCCATGATTCTCAATCCTTCAACTTGATGTTCTTGGAGCTCCTTCCCAACCTCCATCATTCCATAACTCCACGACCCCATCACTCCAAAATCCCAGGATTTTCAGAGCTCACACTCGATGTTCTTGGAGCTCTGTCCCAACCACAGCCATTGCACAATTCCATGGCTCTGTGATCCCATCATTCCATGAGTTTCAAACCTTGACCTTGATGTTCTTGGAGACCTTTCCCAACCTCAGCCATTCCATAACTCCATGACCCCATGATCCCACAATTCCATGACTCTCAAACCTTGACCTTGATGGTCTTGGAGCTCCTTCCCAACCACACCCACCCCACAATCCCACGATCCCATGGATGCACTCCCAGCTCTCATTCCTCCCGAATCCCACCCAACCCTGACCTGTCCCTTTTCCCTGCCCGCAGCGACCTCCAGGCGCCGCTGGAAAGCTTGGAATTGGCCTTCTGCTCCCTCGTTCCCGCCGACCTCGCCTTCCTCTCCCACAGAGTCTCTGCACGGCTCCAGAGCCCTGGGATCCATCCCAGCATTCCATGGTCCCACATTCCACAATTCCATGGATTGTGGTCCCAGACCCCAAGACCCCAGAACTCCATGATCCCACATTCCATAATTCCATGATTCTCAAACCTTGACCTTGATGTTCTTGGAGGTTTTCCCCAACCTCAGCCATTCCATAACTCCATGATCCCATCATTCCAAAATCCCAGGATTTTCAGAGGTCAAACTTGGTTTTCTTGGAGACTTTTCCCAACCTCTGCCATTCCACAATTCCATGGCTCTGTGATCCCATCATTCCATGATTCTCAAACCTTGACCTTGATGGTCTTGGAGACCTTTCCTGCCCTGAGTAATTCCATGATTCCATGACCCCATAACTCCAAAATCCCAGGATTTTCAGAGGTCGAACTCGATGTTCTTGAAGCTCTGTCCCAACCACAGCCATTGCACAATTCCATGGATCCATGATCCCATAACTCCATGATTCCCAATCCTTCAACTTGATGTTCTTGGAGCTCCTTCCCAACCTCCATCATTCCATAACTCCATGATCCCATAACTCCAAACTCCCAGGATTTTCAGAGGTCAGACTTGATGTTCTTGGAGACCTTTCCCAACCTCCATCATTCCATAACTCCATGATCCCATCATTCCAAAATCCCGGGATTTTCAGAGCTCAGACTCGATGTTCTTGGAGACCTTTCCCAACCACAGCCATTCCATAACTCCATGACCCCATAACTCCAAAATCCCGGGATTTTCAGAGCTCACACTCGATGTTCTTGGAGATCTTTCTCAACTTCAGTCATTCCACAATTCCATGGCTCTGTGATCCCATCATTCCATGATTCTCAAACCTTGACCTTGATGGTCTTGGAGACCTTTCCTGCCCTGAGTAATTCCATGATTCCATGACCCCATAACTCCAAAATCCCAGGATTTTCAGAGCTCAAACTCGATGTTCTTGGAGCTCTGTCCCAACCACAGCCATTCCACAATTCCATGGATCCATGATCCCATAATTCCATGATTCCCAATCCTTCAACTTGATGTTCTTGGAGCTCCTTCCCAACCTCCATCATTCCATAACTCCATGACCCCATAACTCCAAAATCCCGGGATTTTCAGAGCTCAGACTTGATGTTCTTGGAGATCTTTCCCAACCTCAGCCATTCCATAACTCCATGACCCCATGATCCCACAATTCCATGACTCTCAAACCTTGACCTTGACGGTCTTGGAGCTCCTTCCCAACCACAATCCCACGATCCCATGGATGCACTCCCAGCTCTCATTCCTCCCGAATCCCACCCAACCCTGACCTGTCCCTTTTCCCTGCCCGCAGCGACCTCCAGGCGCCGCTGGAAAGCTTGGAATTGGCCTTCTGCTCCCTCGTTCCCGCCGACCTCGCCTTCCTCTCCCAGAGCTTCCACGCGCCGGCCCTCAAGCGCCTGGACCTGAGCGGCCACGACTTCTCCCAGGGCCTGCTGGAGCCGCTGCGGCTGCTCCTGGAGGAGACCTCGGCCTCGCTGCTGCACCTGGATCTCATGGAATGCCGCATGGCCGACTCCCACCTGGACGCGCTGCTGCCGACGCTGCGCCGCTGCTCCCGCCTGCGCTTCCTGGGACTCTACGGCAACTCCCTGTCCACGGCGGCGCTCAAGGATCTGCTCCACAAAACCCTGGAGCTGCCCGAGCTGCGCCTGGTGGTCTATCCCTTCCCCGTGGATTGCTACAAGCCGGAGCCGCCGGGCTCCGATGGAGATTTGGGGGATGAGGTGGATGAGGAGCTGCTGGCGGAGGTGCAGGTGGAGTTCATGCGGGTGTTGCAGAGCTCCGGGCGGAGCGACCTCGTGTGGAGCTCCAACCCCCGCGGGCACGGAGGGCTCGACTTCTTCTCGTTGTGATGGGGGGGAAAAGGTGCTGCGCCCCAAAATGCAAATCCTGCATCCCAAAATTCCCAAATCCTTCATCCCAAACTCCAAACCCTTCATCCCAAAATCCAAATCCTTCACCCCAAAATCCAAATCCTTCGCCCCAAAATCCAAATCCTGCACCCACAAAATTCATCCCAAAATCCAAATCCTTCGCCCCAAAATCCAAATCCTTCACCCCAAATTCCATCCCAAAACCCAAATCCTTCACCCCAAAATCCAAACCCTTCATCCCAAAGTTCCCAAATCATTCACCCCAAAATTGAAATCCTTCATCCCAAAATTCCCAAATCCTTCACCCCAAAATTCATCCCAAAATCCAAATCCTTCACCCCAAAATCCAAATCCTTCACCCCAAAATCCAAATCCTTCACCCACAAAATCCAAATCCTTCACCCCAAAATCCAAACCCTTCATCCCAAAATTCCCAAATCCTTCACCCCAAAATCCAAATCCTGCACCCACAAAATTCATCCCAAAATCCAAATCCTTCACCCCAAATTCCAGATCCGTCACCCCAAACTCAAAATCCTGCATCCCAAAGCCCAAATCCTTCACCCCAAAATCCAAATCCTTCACCCCAAATTTCATCCCAAAATCCAAATCCTTCATCCCAAATTTCAAATCCTTCACCCCAAAATCCAAATCCTTCACCCCAAAATTCATCCCAAAATCCAAATTCTTCATCCCAAATTTCAAATTCTTCACCCCAAAATCCAAATCCTTCATCCCAAATCTCCCAAATCCTTCATCCCAAAATTCCAAACCCTTCATCCCAAAATCCAAATCCCAAAATCCAAACCCTTCACCCCAAAATCCAAATTCTTCACCCCAAAGCCCAAATCCTTCATCCCAAATTCATCCCAAATCCTTCATCCCAAAATTCATCCCAAATTCCAAACCCTTCACCCCAAAATCCAAATTCTTCATCCCAAAATCCAAACCCTTCACCCCAAAATTCCACCCCATCTCATTTTTCCCTTTATTTTGGTGCTTCCCCACCCGGTTTTTATATTTTTTACCCCCTCCTGATGTTTTGTGGTTTATTTTATATTTTGTGTTTTATTTTATATTTTGTGTTTTATTTTATATTTTTTATCCCACCCCGATGTTTTGTGTTTTATTTTATATTTTGTGTTTTATTTTATATTTTGTGTTTTATTTTATGTTTTGTGTTTTATTTTATATTTTTTACCCCCACCCTGACATTTTCTGTTTTATTTTAGGGTTTTCCACCCAGTTTTGGGGTTTTTCCCAAAGTTTTTCCCGGAAGTTTCGTTGCCGTGTCCGGAGGGGAAAGTTCTGGAATGTCCTGAATTGCTGGGGGACGTGATTTAATTAGGGAATAAATGTTAATTAATGATTTATCAGGAATTGGTTATTCATTAATGAGCTGCCACCACCCAAATCCTTCATCCCAAAATCCAAACCCTTCATCCCAAAATCCAAATCCTTCACCCCAAATCCTCCATCCTAAATTCTGAAATCTCCCATCCCAAATTCCTGAATCTTTTATCCCAAATCCTTTACCCCAAATCCCCAAATCCCCAAATCCCCAACCCTTCATCCCAAATTCTTGATCCAAAGTTCCCAAATTCCTCATTCCAAATTCCCCAAGTCCTTCATCCCAAAAATCCCCAAACCCTTCATCCCAAATCCTTCACTCCAAATTCCCAAATCTTTGATCCAAAATTCCCAAATCCTTCATCCCAATCCCCAAATCCTTCATCCCAAATCTTTTATCCCAAATCCCCCATCCCAAATCCCCAAACCCTTCATCCCAAATCCCCAAATCCTTCATCCCAAATCCTTCATCCCAAATCCCCAAATCTTTTATCCCAAATTCCCAAATTGTTCATCCCAAATCCCAAATCCTCAGATCCCAAATCCCAAATTCCCAAATCCTTCATCCCAAATCCCCAAACCCTTCCTCCAAAATCCCAAAATCCTTGATCCAAAGATCCCAAATCCCAAATCCCAAATCCTTGACTCCAAATTCCCAAATCTTTGATCCAAAATTTCCCAAGCCCTTCACTCCAAATCCCCAAATCCTTCATCCTAAATCCCCAAATCCTTCATCCAAAATCCCAAAATCCTTGATCCAAAGATCCCAAATCCCAAATCCCCAAACCCTTCATCCCAAATCCCCAAATCCTTCATCCCAAATCCTTCACTCCAAGTTCCCAAATCTTTGATCCCAAATTCCCAAATCCTTCATCCCAAATTCCCAAACCCTTCCTCCAAAATCCCAAAATCCTTGATCCAAAAATCCCAAATCCCCCAAACCCTTCATCCCAAATTCCCAAATTGTTCATCCCAAATCCCCCAAATCCCAAATCCTCAGTTCCTTCATCCCAAATTCCCAAATCCTTCATCTCAAATCTCCCATCCCAAAAATCCCCAAACCCTTCACTCCAAATTCCCAGACCCTTCATCCCAAATCCCCAAACCCGTCATCGCAAATCCTTCACTCCAAGTTCCCAAATCTTTGATCCAAAATTCCCAAATCCTTCATCCCAAATCCCCAAACCCTTCCTCCAAAATCCCAAAATCCTTGATCCAAAGATCCCAAATCCCAAATCCTCAGATCCTTCATCCCAAATTCCCAAATCCTTTATCTCAAATCTCCCATCCCAAAAATCCCCAAATCTTTTATCCCAAATTCCCCATCCCAAATCCTTCATCTCAAATCTCCCATCCTAAATTCCCAAACCCTTCATTCCAATTCCCCCAAATCTCCCATCCCAAAAATCCCCAAACCCTTCATCCCAAACCCTTCACTCCAAATCCCCAAACCCTTCATCCCAAATCCCCAAACCCTTCCTCCAAAATCCCCAAATCCTTGATCCAAAGATACCAAATCCCAAATCCCAAATCCCGCAAACCCTTCATCCCAAATCCCCAAAAATATTAAAATATTTCATCCCAAATCCCCAAATCCTTGGTCCAAAGTTCCCAAATCTTTCGTGCCAATTCCCCAAATTGCCAAATCCCCCAAATCCTTTATCCCAAATTCCCAAATCCCTCATCCCAAATTCTTGACTCCAAATTCCCAAATCTTTTATCCCAAATTCCCAAATCCTTCATCCCAAATCCCCAAATCCTTCATCCCAAATTCCCAAATTGTTCATCCCAAATCCCAAATCCTCAGATCCTTCATCCCAAATTCCCAAACCCTTCATCTCAAATCTCCCATCCTAAATTCCCAAACCCTTCATTCCAATGCCCCCAAATCTCCCATCCCAAAAATCCCCAAATCCTCACCCCAAACCCTTCACTCCAAATCCCCAAATCTTTGATCCAAAATTCCCAAATCCTTCATCCCAAATCCTCAAATCCCTGGTCCAAAGTTCTTGAATCCTTGATCCAAAGTCTCCAAATCCTTCATCCCAAATCCCCCATCCCAAATTCCCAAAAATCCCCCAAATCCTTCATCCCAAACCCCAAACCCTTCATCCCAAATACTCAGATCCTTCATCCCAAATCCCCGATCCCAAATTCCCAAATTCATCATCCTAAAGTTTCCAAATCCATCATCCCAAAATTCCCAAATCCCCAAACCCTTCATCCCAAATCTCCCATTCCAAACCCTTCATCCCAAATTCCCAATCCTTCCTAATCCTACCAAAATCCCAAATCCTTCATCCAAAGTTCCCAAATGCTTCATCCCAAATCCCCAAATCTTTTATCCCAAATTCCCCATCCCAAATCCCCAAATCCTTCATCCTAAATCCCCAAACCCTTCCTCCAAAATCCCAAAATCCTTGATCCAAAAATCCCAAATCCCAAATCCCCCAAAACCTTCATCCCAAATCCCCAAATCCCAAATTCCCAAATCCCCAAACCCTTCATCCCAAATCCCAAAATCCTTCATCCCAAACCCTTGATACAAAATTCCCAAACCCTTCATCCAAAATCCCCAAATTCTTCATCTCAAATCTCCCATCCCAAAAATCCCCAAATCCTTCATCCCAAATTCCCAAATCCTTCATCTCAAATCTCCCATCCTAAATTCCCAAACCCTTCATTCCAATTCCCCCAAATCTCCCATCCCAAAAATCCCCAAATCCTTCATCCCAAATCCCCAAATCCCTCATCCCAAATTCCCAAATCCTTCATCCCAAATCCCCAAACCCGTCATCGCAAATTCCCAGATCCTTCATCCAAAGTTCCCAAATCCTTCACCCAAATCCTTCATCCCAAATCCCCAAATCTTTGATCCCAAATCCCCAAACCCTTCCTCCAAAATCCCAAAATCCTTGATCCAAAGATCCCAAATCCCAAATCCCCCAAACCCTTCATCCCAAATCCCCAAATCCCAAATCCCCCAAATCCCAAATCCTCAGATCCTTCATCCCAAATTCCCAAATCCTTCATCCCAAATCCTTCACTCCAAATTCCCAAATCTTTGATCCAAAATTCCCAAATCCTTCATCCCAAATCCCCAAATTCTTCATCCCAAATCCGCAGATCCTTCATCCTAAATTCCCAAACCCTTCATTCCAATTCCCCCAAATCTCCCATCCCAAAAATCCCCAAACCCTTCACTCCAAATTCCCAAACCCTTCATCCCAAATCCCCAAATCTTTTATCCCAAATTCCCCATCCCAAAAATCCCCAAATCCTTCACCCCAAATCCTTCATCCCAAATTCCCAAACCCGTCATCCCAAATCCCCAAATCCCCCATCCCAAATCCCCCATCCCAAATCCCCAAATCCTTCATCCCAAATCCCCAAATCCTTGATCCAAATTCCCAAACCCTTCATCCCAAATCCCCAAATCCCTCATCCCAAATCCTTCACTCCAAATTCCCAAATCTTTGATCCAAAATTCCCAAATCCTTCATCCCAAATCCCCAAATCTTTTATCCCAAATTCCCAAATTGTTCATCCCAAATCCCCAAATCCCAAATCCCCAAATCCTTGACTCCAAATTCCCAAATCTTTGATCCAAAATTCCCAAATCTCCCATCCCAAAAATCCCCAAATCCTTCCTCCAAAATCCCAAAATCCTTGATCCAAAGATCCCAAATCCCAAATCCCCCAAACCCTTCATCCCAAATCCCCAAATCCCTCATCCCAAATCCTTCACTCCAAATTCCCAAATCTTTGATCCCAAATCCCCAAACCCTTCCTCCAAAATCCCAAAATCCTTGATCCAAAGATCCCAAACCCTTCATCCCAAATCCCCAAATCCCAAATCCCCAAATCTTTTATCCCAAATTCCCAAATCCCTTCATCCCAAATCCTTCACTCCAAATTCCCAAAATCCTTAATCTAAAGATCCCAAATCCCAAATCCCAAATCCCCAAATCCTTCATCCCAAATCCCCAAACCCTTCATCCCAAATCCCCAAACCCTTCCTCCAAAATCCCAAAATCCTTGATCCAAAGATCCCAAACCCTTCATCCCAAATCCCCAAATCCCAAATCCCCAAATCTTTTATCCCAAATTCCCCATCCCAAAAATCCCCAAATCCTTCATCCCAAATTCCCAAACCCTTCATCCCAAATTCCCAAATCTTTCATCCCAAATCTCCCATCCCAAATCCCAAACCCTTCATCCCAAATCCCCAAATCCCAAATCCCCCAAATCCTTCATCCCAAATTCCAAATCTTTGATCCAAAATTCCCAAATTCTTCATCCCAAATTCCCAAATCCCAAATCCCCCAAATCCCACATCCCAAATCCCAAATCCTTCATCCAAAATCCCAAAATCCCAAACCCGCGACAGGAACGGGGGAAATTCTGGGATCAGTATCAGGGATTTTGGGGCGTTGATTTTTGGGGTTTTTTTGGTTTTTTTTTGCTGATTTTTGGGGTTTTTTGGGGTTTTTTTGCTGTTTTTTGGGGGTTTTTTGGGGTTTTTTTTTGCTGATTTTTGGGGTTTTTTTGGGTTTTTTTTGCTGTTTTTTTTATTTTGGGTTTTGGGGTTTTTTTGTTTTTTGGTTTTTTTGGTTTTTTGCTGATTTTTGGGGTTTTTTGGGGTTTTTTTGCTGATTTTTGGGGTTTTTTGGGGTTTTTTTTTGCTGATTTTTGGGGTTTTTTTGGGTTTTTTTGGGGGGGGGTTTTTTGGGTTTTTTTTGGGATTTTGTTGATGGTTTTTGCTGATTTTTCGGTGTTTTTTAATGAGATTTTTTAGGTTTTTTGGTGCTTTTTGGATTTTTTTTTTTGGGTTTTTCCTGTCTTATTTTGGTTTTCCAGGGTTTTTTAACGAGTGGTTTTTATTCGGAGTTTTTGGGGATTTTTTGGTGTTTCTTGGCGATTTTGGTGGGATTTTCGATGGTTTTTTTTTTTCATTTTTTGGGGTTTTATCTGATTTTTTGAAGTGTTATTGGTGATTTTTCTGGAATTTTTTTGGTGATTTTTTGAGTGTTTTTTAGGGGTTTTTAGGTTTTTCCATGGGATTTTGGTGTTTTTGGGGTTTTTTTGGAATTTTTTTAATAATTTTTGGTGGTTTTTTCGGATTTTTTAGGTTTTTTTAAAGATTTTTTTCCCATGGATTTTTGGGGTTTCTTTGGGGTTTTTTCTGTGCATTTTTGGGGGTTTTTTTGGTTTTTTGGTTGCTTTTTAGGATTTTTTTTTTTTTTTTGTTTTTCCTGTCTTATTTGGTTTTTTTCCAGTATTTTTTACAGTGGTTTTTATTCGGTTTTTTGGGATTTTTTGGTGTTTTGCAATTTTGGGGGATTTTCGATGGTTTTTTTGCATTTTTGGGGTTTTTATCCTGATTTTTTGAGTGTTCTTGGTGATTTTTCTGGGAATTTTTTGGTGATTTTTTGAGTGGTTTTTTAGGGGTTTTTAAGGTTTTTTTTTTTTTTTTTGGTTTTTTTTTTTTGTTTTTTTTTTTTTTTTTTTTGGTTTTCTGTTTTTGGTTTTTTGTTTTTTGTGTTTTTGGTTTTTTGGGTTTTTTGCTGATTTTGGGTTTGTGTTTTGTTTTTTGGGTTTTCTGATTTTTGGGGTATTTTGGGGTTTTTTGTGATTTTGGGGTTTTTTGGTTTTTTCTGATTTTGGGTTTTTTGGGTTTTTTTTATTTTTGGGGTTTTTTGGGTTTTTTCTGATTTGGGTTTTGGGTTTTTTTTGATTTTGGTTTTTGGGTTTTTTGGATTTTTGGGTTTTGGGTTTTTGTGTTTTTGGTTTTTGGGGTTTTTTCTATTTTGGGGTTTTTTGGGGTTTTTTTTTGGGATTTGGGTTTTTTTGGTTTTTTTTTGGTGATTTTTGGTTTTTTGTTTTTTTTTTTGTTTTTTGGGTTTTTTGGGTTTTTATTGTTGATTTTTGGGTTTTGGGTTTTTTGCGATTTTTGGTTTTGGTTTTTTTTGTGTTTTGGGGTTTTTTTTGGGTTTTTTGTGTTTTTGGGTTTTTTGGTTTTTTGCTTTTTGGGTTTTTCGATTTTTGGGTTTTTTGGGGTTTTTTTGCGATTTGGGGTTTTTGGTTTTTTTGCTGATTTTGGGGTTTTTTTGGGGTTTTTTGTGATTTTTGGGGTTTTTTGTTTTTTTTTTTCTGATTTTGGGTTTTGGGTTTTTTGTATTTTTGGTTTTTTGGTTTTTTTTTGTGATTTGGGGTTTTTTGGTTTTTTTGGGGTTTTTGGGTTTTTTTTTGGTTTTGTTGTGGTTTTTGGATTTTTGGGTTTTATGAGATTTTTTAGGTTTTTGGTTTTTTGGTTTTTTTTTGGGTTTTCCTGTTTATTTGGGTTTTCCATATTTTTACGTGGTTTATTCGGTTTTGGGATTTTTTGGTGTTTCTTGGAGTTTGTGGGATTTTCATGGTTTTTGCATTTTTTGGGTTTTTATCCTGATTTTTGAAGTGTTTTGGTGATTTTTCTGAATTTTTTTGTGATTTGAGTGTTTTTTAGGGTTTTTAAAGTTTTTCCCATGGATTTGGTTTTTGGTTTTCTGGTTTTTGGTGTTTTTGATTTTTTGTTTTTTTATGTTTTTTTTGGTTTTTTTCAGGTTTTTTTGTTTTTGTGCTTGGATTTTTTTTTTTTTGTTTTTCCTGTCTTATTGTTTTTCATATTTTTAACAGTGTTTATTCGGTTTTGGATTTTTTGTGTTTCTTGGCAGATTTGGTGGATTTTCGATGGTTTTTTGCCATTTTTTGGGGTTTTTATCTGATTTTTGAATGTTTTGGTGATTTTCTGGAATTTTTTGGTGATTTTTGAGTGGTTTTTTAGGTTTTTAAGTTTTTCCCAATGGGATTTTGGGGTTTCTTTGGGGTTTTTCTGGAAATTTTTTAATAATTTTTGAGTGGTTTTTCAGGATTTTTTAGGGGTTTTTAAAGGTTTTTCCCAATGGAATTTTGGGGTTTTTTGGGATTTTTTTGGGGTTTTTTTTGGGGTTTTTCTCGAAGTTTTTTTAGTAATTTTTAAGTTATTTTTCAGGTTTTTTTAGGGGTTTTTAAAGGTTTTTCCCAATGGAATTTTGGGGTTTCTTTGGGGTTTTTTTTGGGGTTTTTTTGAGGTTTTTTGGTGCTTTTTGGGATTTTTTTTTGGGTTTTTCCTGTCTTATTTTGGTTTTTTCCAGTATTTTTTAACAGTGGTTTATTCGGGTTTTTGGGGATTTTTTGGTGTTTCTTGGCAGATTTTGGGTGGGATTTTCGATGGTTTTTTTGCCATTTTTTGGTGGTTTTATCCTGATTTTTTGAAGTGTTATTGGTGATTTTTCTGGAAATTTTTTTGTGATTTTTGAGTGGTTTTTTGGGGGTTTTTAAAGGTTTTTCCCAATGGGATTTTGGGGGTTTTTTTGGGTTTTTCTGGAATTTTTAAAATAATTTTTGAGTGGTTTTTCAGGTTTTTTTAGGGGTTTTTAAAGGTTTTTCCCAATGGAATTTTGGGTTTTTTGGAGGTTTTTTTTGGTAATTTTTTTGGGTTTTTTGGGGATTTTTTGGGTTTTTTTGGGTTTTTTTTGAGGTTTTTTGGTGCTTTTTGGGATTTTTTTTTGGGTTTTTCCTGTCTTATTTGGGTTTTTTCCAGTATTTTTAACAGTGGTTTATTCGGGTTTTTTGGGGATTTTTTGGTGTTTCTTGGCAGATTTTGGGTGGGATTTTCGATGGTTTTTTTGCCATTTTTTGGGGTTTTTATCCTGATTTTTTGAAGTGTTATTGGTGATTTTTCTGGAATTTTTTTGGTGATTTTTGAGTGGTTTTTTAGGGGTTTTTAAAGGTTTTTCCCAATGGGATTTTGGGGTTTCTTTGGGGTTTTTCTCGAAGTTTTTTTAGTAATTTTTAAGTTATTTTTCAGGGTTTTTTAGGGGTTTTTAAAGGTTTTTCCCAATGGTATTTTGGGTTTTTTTGGGGTTTTTTTTGGTGTTTTTTTGGGGTTTTTTTGAGGTTTTTTTGGTGCTTTTTGGGATTTTTTTTTGGGTTTTTCCTGTCTTATTTGGGGTTTTTCCAGTATTTTTTAACAGTGGTTTATTCAGGTTTTTTGGGGATTTTTTGGTGTTTCTTGGCAGATTTTGGGTGGGATTTTCGATGGTTTTTTTGCCATTTTTTGGCAGTTTTATCCTGATTTTTTGAAGTGTTATTGGTGATTTTTCTGGAATTTTTTTAGTGATTTTTGAGTTGTTTTTTAGGGGTTTTTAAAGGTTTTTCCCAATGGGATTTTGGGGTTTCTTTGGGGTTTTTCTGGAATTTTTTTTCGTAATTTTTGAGTGGTTTTTCAGGATTTTTTAGGTTTTTTTAAAGGTTTTTCCCAATGGAATTTTGGGGTTTTTTGGGGGTTTTTCTCGAAGTTTTTTAGTAATTTTTAAGTTATTTTTCAGGTTTTTTTAGGGGTTTTTAAAGGTTTTTCCCAATGGGATTTTGGGGTTTTTTTGGGGTTTTTTTGGTGTTTTTTGGGGGATTTTTGGGGATTTTTTTTGGGGTTTTTTGGGGTTTTTTTTAGGTTTTTTTTTGGGTTTTTTGAGGTTTTTTTTTTTGGGGTTTTTCCTGTCTTATTTGGGGTTTTTCCAGTATTTTTTAACAGTGGTTTATTCGGGTTTTTTGGGGATTTTTTGGTGTTTCTTGGCAGATTTTGGGTGGGATTTTCGATGGTTTTTTTGCCATTTTTTGGGGTTTTTATCCTGATTTTTTGAAGTGTTATTGGTGATTTTTCTGGAAATTTTTTGGTGATTTTTGAGTTGTTTTTTAGGGGTTTTTAAAGATTTTTCCCAATGGGATTTTGGGGTTTCTTTGGGGTTTTTCTGGAAGTTTTTTTAGTAATTTTTAAGTTATTTTTCAGGTTTTTTTAGGGGTTTTTAAAGGTTTTTCCCAGTGGAATTTTCGATTTTTTTGGGGTTTTTTTTGGTGTTTTTTTGGGGATTTTTTGGGGTTTTTTTTTGGGTTTTTCCTGTCTTATTTGGGTTTTTTCCAGTATTTTTTAACAGTGGTTTATTCGGGTTTTTTGGGGATTTTTTGGTGTTTCTTGGCAGATTTTGGGTGGGATTTTCGATGGTTTTTTTGCCATTTTTTGGGGTTTTTATCCTGATTTTTTGAAGTGTTATTGGTGATTTTTCTGGAAATTTTTTGGTGATTTTTGAGTTGTTTTTTAGGGGTTTTTAAAGGTTTTTCCCAATGGGATTTTGGGTTTTTTTGGTGGCTTTTTTTTGGTGGTTTTGGGTTGTTTTGTGGTTTTTTCCAGTGTTTTTAATCGTGGTTTTGTAGGGTTTTTTAGTGGGTTTTGGGATATTTTGGAATTTTTTTTGCTTTATTTTTTTGAGTTTCCATGGAGATTTTTTGGGATATTTTTTTGTGTGATTTTTCCCATTTTTGGCAGATTTTCATGGAGTTCTTTAGGGATTTTTCAGGTTTTACTCCATTTTTTTGGGTGATTTTTGGGGTTTTTCAAGCGGCATTTTGGGGTTTTTTCTCTGGTTTTTTTCAGGTATTTTTTTATATTGGTTTTGTGGGGTTTTATCGAGGATTTTTGGAATTTTTTGGGGTGTTTTGGATGGGTTTTTGCCATTTTTTAGGGTTTACATGGAGATTTTTGGTTTTTTTTTTCTGGATTATTTTTGGTGATTTTTGGGTTTTTTCAAAATTTTTTTGGTGTGTTTTTTGTGGTTTTTCCAGTGATTTTTTTGGGCTTTTTTGGGGTTTTTATGGTTCCATTCTGGGGTCGTTTGGGGTTTTTTTTTTGAGGTTTTTGGGGTTTTTCTGGTGGATTCTTGGTGCTTTTCATGGAGATTTTTTGGTGTTTTCGGGGCTTTTTTTGGGGTTATTTTGAGCATTTTTGAGGTACTTTTGGACATTCTCATAATGGTTTTGGGTTTTCCTGGGGGCTTTTCCCATTTTTATTTGTATTTTTATTTGTATTTTTTTCAGGTGTTTTTTATCCTGGTTTTAGTTGGTTTTTTTTGAGGATTTTGGTATTTTTGGGGGAGTTTTGGATGGCTTTTTGCCATTTTTTTGGGGGTTTACATGGAGATTTTTGGGGGTTTTTTTTCTGGATTTTTTTTGTGATTTTTGGGTTTTTTTCAATTTTTTTTGGTGTGTTTTTTGTGGTTTTTCCAGTTATTTTTTTGGGGTTTTTATTGTTCCATTCTGGGGTCGTTTGGGGTTTTTTTTTTTGAGGTTTTTGGACTTTTTTGGGGATTTTTGAACTTTTTTTTTGCCTTTTTTTTAAGGATTAAATCCTAATGAAGGCTCAAATTTGCATTAATAACCAAATCCAAATTAACATTCAGCTCCAAATTAACAAAGGGAACAATTAATCAGGTTAATTAATTAGGGCAGTGCCTTTGAAGCAGGTGACGAAGTTCTTGATTTTGGTGTCATCCAGAAAAATCCTCCAAAAGGTCGAGTTTTCCCAAAAAAACCCCTGGAATTTTTCTCTGGGATGGATTTGGGATCTGTCCTGGATCCTTTTGGGGTTTTTTTTAGGGGATTTGCCCCGGAATTTTTGGGATTTTTTTGGGATCTGCTCCGAGTCCATGGAAAGATTTTTTTTTTTGGGGATTCCTTTGGAATCTGAGCGGGATTTGTGTGGGAGCTGGCCGGGATCCAGCTAAGATTTATTTGGGTTTAATCGAGGTTTAATCAGGGTTTAATCGAGGTTTAATCCGGAATTATTTCGGGATCTTGATCAGGATCCTCCCGGGATTTCTGTGGGATCCTCGCTGCGATTTTTTCGGGATCTGCCCAGAATCCTGTTGGGATCCATTGCTCAGAACCCCCTCCCGACCCTCTTATCGATCTTTTATCAATTCCTATCGATCCCTTATCAATTCCTTATCGATCCCTTATCGATTCTTTACCAATCTCCCCTCACTTGTCCTTGGTGATCTACGTAATAAAAATAAACGCGGATTCCCGGCCGCAGCATCGCCCCCCCCCCCCCATCGCGACCCCCGACAGGGCCGGGCCCCCTCCATGTCGCGACAGGCGACAGCGACAGCCAAGGCCGCGCCACCCGGAAGTGGCCACATGGGGGACCGCAATGTGTGAGCACCTCAAGTGGTGCGCCGGTGAAAAGGTTCCGGGGGGAAGCGGAAATTGAAGGAGAAGGGCCGGGGGTTCGCGCGGTTGTAGGGGACTCTATAAATCTCTAAATCCCATGGGATCCTTCTAGAAACCCCTCAGAGCTTCTCTATAAGGGCTCAAAGCCATAAAAACCTTCAGCGACCCCATAAAAATCCTCCCTAAAGGCCTCTTACAGCGCTGCGCCCCCTCACGGCGGCTTCCCGCCATTTTGCCCTCAGGGCCCTCAGGATGCCCCAGAGGCAACGGAAAAAGGGTTCGCGGGGGGGGAAGCGGAAATTGAAGGAGAAGGGCCGGGGGTTCGCGCGGTTGTAGGGGACCCTATAAATCTCTAAATCCTATGGGATCCTTCTAGAAACCCCTCAGAGCTTCTCTATAGGGGCTCAAAGCCATAAAAAGCTTCAGCGACCCCATAAAAATCCCCCTCTAGGCCTCTACAGCGCCGCGCCCCCTCATAGATGCGCCCCCCCACGGCGGCTTCCCGCCATTTTGCCCTCAGAGCCCCAGAGGCAACGGGAAAAAGGTTCCGGGGGGAAGCGGAAATTGAAGGAGAAGGGCCGGGGGTTCGCGCGGTTATAGGGGACCCTATAAATCTCTAAATTCCTATGGAATCCTTCTAGAAACCCCTCAGAGCTTCTCTATAGGGGCTCAAAGCCATAAAAAGCTTCAGCGACCCCATAAAAATCCCCTTATAGGCTTCTATAGCGCCGCGCCCCCTCATAGATGCGCCCCCCCACGGCGGCTTCCCGCCATTTTGCCCTCAGAGCCCCAGAGGCAACGGGAAAAAGGTTCCGGGGGGAAGCGGAAATTGAAGGAGAAGGGCCGGGGGTCCGCGCGGTTGTAGGGGACCCTATAAATCTCTAAATTCCTATGGAATCCTTCTAGAAACCCCTCAGAGCTTCTCTATAGGGGCTCAAAGCCATAAAAAGCTTCAGCGACCCTATAAAAATCCCCCTCTAGGCCTCTACAGCGCCGCGCCCCCTCATAGATGCGCCCCCCGACCGCGGCTTCCCGCCATTTTGCCCTCAGCGCCCTCAGAGCCCCAGAGGCGACGGGAAAAAGCTCCGGGATGAGGGAAAAAGTTGAAAAAAGAGGCGGAAAAATCTCGGGCTGAGGGAAAATGTTGGAAAATGAGGCGGAAAAAGCAGCGGGGTGAGGGAAAAAGTTGAAAAAATGACGCGGAAAAAGGTAGAAAAATAGCGGGGATGGGGGGGAGAAATAGCGGGATGAGGGGAAAATTGGAACATGAGGGGGGAAATCGGAATATGAGGGGAAAAAGTGGAAAATGAGGGGGGAAAACATCAGGATGAGGGAAAAAGCACTGGGATAAGGGTGAAAAGATGAAAATTAGGTGAAAAACAAAAAAATAAGGGGGATATAAGTGATGAAATGAGGTAAAAACCCAGGAAAATCGGGTGGGAAAACACTGGGCTGAGGGGAAAGCCACTGGGATAAAGCAGAAAAATACAAAAATTAAATTAAAAACAAAATAAAAAGGAGGGGAAACCACCAGGATGAGGGGAAAACCACTGGGATAAGGGGGAAAAATATAAAAATGAGGTGAAAAACTAAAAAAAAAATGAGGGGGATAAGTAATGAAATGAGGTAAAAACCCAGGAAAATCAGGTGGGGAAACACTGGGCTGAGGGGAAAGCCACTGGGATAAAGGAGAAAAATACAAAAATTAAATTAAAAACAAAAAAATAAGGGGGGAAACCACCAGGATGAGGGGAAAAGCACTGGGATAAGGGGAAAATATTTAAGTTAGATGAAAAACAAAAAAATAAGGGGGATAAGTGATGAAATGAGGTAAAAACCCAGGAAAATCGGGTGGGAAAACACTGGGCTGAGGGGAAAGCCACTGGGATAAAGGAGAAAAATACAGAAATTAAAATAAAAACAAAAAAATAAGGGGGGAAATAGCACTGGGATGAGGGGAAAGCCACTGGGATAAGGGGAAAAATATAAAAATGAGGTGAAAAACTAAAAAAAAAATGAGGGGGATAAGTAATGAAATGAGGTAAAAACCCAGCAAAATCTGGTGGGAAGAAAATGGGCTGAGGCAAAAAATTTGAAAATGAGATGGAAAAACACTGGGATGAGGGGAAAATTATTGGGATAAGGGGAAAAATATTAAAATTATGTAAAAATCTGAGGGGATAAAGCCCAAAACACCAAAATGAGGGGGAAAATATCAAAATGAGGTGGAAAAGGACCAAAAATAATAAAATTAAAGGGGGAATCATGAGGATGAGGGGGAAATATTGGGATAAAGGAAAAAAAGCCCAAATTTAGGTGGAAAAATGAAAATAAGGGAGAAAAATAATGGGATGAGGGGGAAAATAGGAAAATGAGGTGGAAAAGCAGCAAAATGAGGCAAAAAATGGAGAAATGAGAGGGAAAATTACTAAGATGAGGGGAAATTATTGGGATAAGGGGAAAAATATTAAAATTGTGTAAAAATCTGAGGGGATAAGGCCCAAAACACCAAGATTAGGTGGAAAAATACCAAAATGAGGTAAAAAAAATAAACTAAAGAAGACCCAAAATACTAAAAAGAACTTGAAAACCACCAGAATGAGGGGAAAAATAGTAAAAAAACCCCCAAATTTAGGTGGAAAAAATCAAAAATAAAGGAGAAAAAAATTGGAATGAGGGGGGAAAATACAAAATTAAGCTGAGAACCATCAGGATGAGGGAAAAAGTAGGAAAAAGTGGAAAAAATACTGGGAAAAAAAGTGGAAAAATTATGGGATGAGGCAAACCTGCCAAAATGAGGTGGAAAATCACCAAAATGAGGTTAAAAATCACCAAAATTAAGTTGAAAAACACCAAAATGAGGTGGAAAATCACCAAAATTAAGTTGAAAACCACCAAAAATCGGCGGGAATGAAGGAAATCGCGGAGGATTCTTGGATTGGGAAGAGGAAATTCCATCTGGGAATGACAAATTTGGGGTGGGAGGAATTTATTTCCAACAGAACCAGAGCAGGAGAAAAAGAGCCCAAAATCCAACTTTGCCCTCCCCCAATTCCCGGCCTTCCCTCGGTCCCTCCGGAGTTTTCCGTGATTTCTCAACTTTGGGAAGAGTTTTCCATGGATTTCTTGGTCATGGGAGAGTTTTCCATGGATTTCTTGGTTATGGGAAGAGTTTTCCATGGATTTCTCAATTATGGGAAGAGTTTTCCATGGATTTCTCCAAGGTGAATCCATCCCACAGTGAGTTTTCCATGGATTTCTCAGCTATGGAAGAGTTTTCCATGGATTTCTTGGCCATGGGAAGAGTTTTCCATGGATTTCTCCAAGGTGAATCCGTCCCACAGTGAGTTTTCCATGGATTTCTCAGCTATGGAATTTTCCATGGATTTCTTGGCTATGGGAAGAGTTTTCCATGGATTTCTCCAAGATGAATCCATTCCCAGGTAAGTTTTCCATGGATTTCTCAGCTATGGGAAGAGTTTTCCATGGATTTCTCCAAGGTGAATCCATCCCACAATGAGTTTTCCATGGATTTCTCAACTTTGGGAAGAGTTTTCCATGGATTTCTTGGCTATGGGAAAGAATTTTCCATGGATTTCTCAGCTATGGAATTTTCCATGGATTTCTTGGTTATGGGAAGAGTTTTCCATGGATTTCTCCAAGGTGAATCTATCCCACAGCGAGTTTTCCATGGATTTCTCAACTATGGAATTTTCCATGGATTTCTCCAAGATGAATCCATCCCACAGTGAGTTTTCCATGGATTTCTCAACTATGGGAAGAGTTTTCCATGGATTTCTCCAAGGTGAATCCATCCCACAATGAGTTTTCCATGGATTTCTTGGTTATGGGAAAGAGTTTTCCATGGATTTCTCCAAGGTGAATCCGTCCCACAGCGAGTTTTCCATGGATTTCTTGGCTATGGGAAGAGTTTTCCATGGATTTCTCCAAGATGAATCCATTCCCAGGTAAGTTTTCCATGGATTTCTTGGCTATGGGAAAGAGTTTTCCATGGATTTCTCCAAGGTGAATCCATCCCACAGCGAGTTTTCCATGGATTTCTCAGCTATGGAATTTTCCATGGATTTCTCCAAGGTGAATCCATCCCCACAGTGAGTTTTCCATGGGTTTCTCAACTATGGGAATTTTCCATGGATTTCTTGGCCTGGGAAAGAGTTTTCCATGGATTTCTCAATTATGGGAAGAATTTTCCATGGATTTCTCCAAGGCGAATCCGTCCCACAGTGAGTTTTCCATGGATTTCTAAGCTATGGGAAGAGTTTTTTTCCCCTGGATTTCTGTTTATGATTTTGGAAGAGTTTTCCATGGATTTCTCCAATTATGGGAGAGGTTTTCCATGGATTTTCCATAGGTGGATCCATCCCACAGTGAGTTTTCCATGGATTTCTCAAGCTACGGAATTTTCCATGGATTTCTCCAAGATGAATCCATTCCCAGTATTTTCCATGGATTTCTCAACTGTGGGAAGAGTTTTCCATGGATTTCTTGGCTATGGGAAGAGTTTTCCATGGATTTCTCCAAGGTGAATCCATCCCACAGCGATTTTTCCATGGATTTCTCAGCTATGGAATTTTCCATGGATTTCTTGGTTATAGGAAAGAATTTTCCATGGATTTCTCAGGGGAAAATGATTTTCCATGGATTTCTCCAATGAGAATCCAGATTCTCAGCTATGGAAAATTTTCCATGGATTTCTCAAGATGAATCCATTCCAGTATTTCCATGGATTTCTCAGTTATGGGAGAGTTTCATGGTTTCTCCAAGGTGAATCCGTTCCCACAGCGATTTTTCCATGGATTTCTCAACGATGGAATTTTCCATGGATTTCTCCAAGATGAATCCGTCCCCAGGTAAGTTTTCCATGGATTTCTCCATGAATCCATCCCCAGGTAAGTTTTCCATGGATTTCACCGAGATAAATTCCTGATGGATTTTTCCAAAGGGTCAATCCTTGGGGAACATCCTGCTCCAAAGGTTTGATTCTCCATGGGATTCCTCCCAGGAATCTGCTCCTTTTTTTTTTTTTTCCATGGAATCTTCAGATCCTTGCCAAGATCCAGCTCCAGGACGAGCTTGGAATTTTTGGGAATTTCCACTCCAGCACCATGGAATCGTCTCCAGACTCGTTTCTCTGCAAAATTCCCGCTCTGGAATTCCTGGATTGGTTTCTTCCGACTTCAATCTCATTCCAGAAGCGACGCCGCCGTTCCCGACGGGATCGGGAGAAGCTTCCGGAAACTTCCCGGAGCCTCCCGGGATTTTGGCCAAGCAAAGCCAAAATTCCTGATGGAAATTCCAATTTTTCTGATGGAAAAACACCCGGATGGGCTGGAAAAATAACGGAATGGGAGGAAAAACACCGGGATGAGGCGGAAAAATAATGGAATGAGGGGAAAATATCGGGATGAGGGGGAAACTTTTGGGATGAGGGGAAAACTATTGGGGCGGGGAGGAAAAAACTCAAACCGTGGCAGAAAAACTACGAAATTGGGGAAAAAAAAACTTGGGATGGGGAGGAAAAAAATCCGGGATGGGGAGGAAAAAAATACTGAGAACAGGTGGAAAAGCACCGAAAAAAAAGGGGAAAACCACTGGAATGAGGTGGAAAAAAACCAGGATGAGCTGGAAAAAAATACTGAGAACAGGTGGAAAAGCACCGAAAAAAAAGGGGGAAAACCACTGGAATGAGGTGGAAAAAAAACCAGGATGAGGTGGAAAAAAATACTGAGAACAGGTGGAAAAGCACCGAAAAAAAAGGGGAAAAAACCACTGGAATGAGGTGGAAAAAAAACCAGGATGAGCTGGAAAAAAATACTGAGAACAGGTGGAAAAGCACCGAAAAAAAAGGGGAGAAAAACCACTGGAATGAGGTGGAAAAAAAACCAGGATGAGCTGGAAAAAAATAACGGTGAGGAAAAAAACAGGTGGAAAAGCACTGAAAAAAAAAGGGAAAATCACTGGAATGAGGCGGAAAAAAAACCAGGATGAGGTGGAAAAAAATACTGAGAACAGGTGGGAAAAGCACGAAAAAAAGGGAGAAAACCACTGGAAGAGGTGGAAAAAACCAGGATGAGCTGGAAAAAAATACTAGAACAGGTGGAAAAAAAACGGGAGGTAAAAAAAACCACTGGAATGAGGTAGGAAAAAAAACACGGATGAGGTGGAAAAAAACATAGGAAAATAGGTGGAAAAGCACTGAAAAAAAGGGGATAAAACCACTGGAATGAGGTGGAAAAAAAAGGGGATAAAACCACCGGAATGAGGTGGAAAAAGACCAGGATGAGGTGGAAAAAAATACTGAGAACAGGTGGAAAAGCACCGAAAAAAAACCGGGAAAAAACCACCAGAACGAGGCGGAAAAAAACGCCCGGAATTCCGGAAAAGGACGCGGCGCCGCTTTCCCAGCGCGGAGGAGGCTCCGAGGTTTTTCCATTTTTCGGGAATCACAAGGAGAAGTAGTCCAGCGTGCCGTGGCCGTAGGGGTTGTAAGTCCAGACGAGGTCGGTGCGGCCGGAGCTGGCCAGCAGCTGCGAGATCTCGGCCGTGGCCGCCGCCAGGCGCTCGCCGTCCATGGGCTCCTCGTAGATGCGGCGCGAGCCCGGCACGCGGCGCGGCGGCTCCGGCTTGTAGCAATCCACGGGGAAGGGATAAACCACCAGGCGCAGCTCGGGCAGCTCCAGGGTTTTGTGGAGCAGATCCTTGAGCGCCGCCGTGGACAGGGAGTTGCCGTAGAGTCCCAGGAAGCGCAGGCGGGAGCAGCGGCGCAGCGTCGGCAGCAGCGCGTCCAGGTGGGAGTCGGCCATGCGGCATTCCATGAGATCCAGGTGCAGCAGCGAGGCCGAGGTCTCCTCCAGGAGCAGCCGCAGCGGCTCCAGCAGGCCCTGGGAGAAGTCGTGGCCGCTCAGGTCCAGGCGCTTGAGGGCCGGCGCGTGGAAGCTCTGGGAGAGGAAGGCGAGGTCGGCGGGAACGAGGGAGCAGAAGGCCAATTCCAAGCTTTCCAGCGGCGCCTGGAGGTCGCTGCGGGCAGGGAAAAGGGACAGGTCAGGGTTGGGTGGGATTCGGGAGGAATGAGAGCTGGGAGTGCATCCGTGCGATCGTGGGATTGTGGGGTGGGTGTGGTTGGGAAGGAGCTCCAAGACCATCAAGGTCAAGGTTTGAGATCATGGAATGATGGGATAATGGGTACATGGATTGTGGAATGACTGAGTTGAGAAAGGCTCCAAGACCATCAAGTCTGACCTCTGAAAATCCCGGGAGTTTGGAATGATGGGATCATGGAATTGTGAATATGGAGGTGGGAAGGTCTCCAAGACCGTCAAGGTCAAAGTTTGAGATCATGGAATTGTGGGATCCCTGGAGTTATGGAATGGCTGAGGTTGGGAAAGGTCTCCAAGATCATCAAGTTCAAGGATTGAGAATCGTGGAATGATGGGATCATGGAGTCATGGAATTGTGGAATCAAATTGTGGAGTTACGGAATGACTCAGGTTGGAAAAGGTCTCCAACACCATCAGGTTTGACCTCTGAGGATCGTGGAGTTATGGAATGGCTGAGGTTGGGAAACCACAACCATGAAGATCAAGGTTTGAGAATCATGGAATGTGAGATCACAGAGCCTTGGAATGCTGGAATGGCTGAGGTTGAGAAAGATCTCCAAGAAAACCAAGTTTGACCTCTGAAAATCCTGGGATTTTGGAATGATGGAGTGATGGGATCATGGAATGACTGAGTTTAGGAAAGGTCTCCAAGAACATCAGTAAGATTAAACTCTGAAATGGAGATATTGGCACGAATTGTGGAATCCAATCGTGAAATTATGGAATGGCTGTGGTTGGGAAAGAGCTCCAAGAACATCAAGTCTGACCTCTGAAAATCCTGGGATTTTGGAGTTATGGGGTCATGGAATCATGGAATTACTCAGGGCAGGAAAGGTCTCCAAGAACATCAAGGTCAAGGTTTGAGAGTCATGGAATTGTGGGATCATGGGGTCATGGAGTTATGGAATGGCTGAGGTTGGGGAAAACCTCCAAGAACATCAAGGTCAAGGTTTGAGAATCATGGAATTGTGGAATGTGGGACCATGGAGTTCTGGGATCCTGGGATCTGGGGCCACAATCCATGGAATTGTGGAATGTGGGACCATGGAATGCTGGGATGGATCCCAGGGCTCTGGAGCCGTGCAGAGACTCTGTGGGAGAGGAAGGCGAGGTCGGCGGGAACGAGGGAGCAGAAGGCCAATTCCAAGCTTTCCAGCGGCGCCTGGAGGTCGCTGCGGGCAGGGAAAAGGGACAGGTCAGGGTTGGGTGGGAACACGCGGGGAAAGAGCTCCAAGAACATCGAGTGTGAGCTCTGAAAATCCCGGGATTTTGGAATTATGGGATCATGGAGTTATGGAATGATGGAGGTTGGGAAGGAGCTCCAAGACCATCAAGGTCAAGGTTTGAAACTCATGGAATGATGGGATCATGGAGCCATGGAATTGTGGAATGGCTGTGGTTGGGAAAGAGCTCCAAGACCATCAAGTTTGACCTCTGAAAATCCTGGGATTTTGGAGTTATGGGGTCATGGAATCATGGAATTACTCAGGGCAGGAAAGGTCTCCAAGAACATCAAGGTCAAGGTTTGAAACTCATGGAATGATGGGATCACAGAGCCATGGAATTGTGCAATGGCTGTGGTTGGGACAGAGCTCCAAGAACATCGAGTTTGACCTCTGAAAATCCTGGGATTTTGGAATGATGGGATCATGGAGTTATGGAATGGCTGAGGTTGGGGAAAACCTCCAAGAACATCAAGGTCAAGGTTTGAGAATCATGAAATTATGGAATGTGGGATCATGGAGTTCTGGGATCTTGGGATCTGGGACCACAATCCATGGAATTGTGGAATGTGGGACCATGGAATGCTGGGATGGATCCCAGGGCTCTGGAGCCGTGCAGAGACTCTGTGGGAGAGGAAGGCGAGGTCGGCGGGAACGAGGGAGCAGAAGGCCAATTCCAAGCTTTCCAGCGGCGCCTGGAGGTCGCTGCGGGCAGGGAAAAGGGACAGGTCAGGGTTGGGTGGGATTCGGGAGGAATGAGAGCTGGGATTGCATCCATGGGATCGTGGGATTGTGGGGTGGGTGTGGTTGGGAAGGAGCTCCAAGACCGTCAAGGTCAAGGTTTGAGAGTCATGGAATTGTGGGATCGTGGGGTCATGGAGTTATGGAATGATGGAGGTTGGGAAAGGTCTCCAAGAACATCAAGGTCAAGGTTTGAAACTCATGGAATGATGGGATCACAGAGCCATGGAATTGTGCAATGGCTGTGGTTGGGAAAGAGCTCCAAGAACATCGAGTTTGAGCTCTGAAAATCCTGGGATTTTGGAGTTATGGGATCATGGAGTTATGGAATGGCTGAGGTTGGGAAAGGTCTCCAAGAACATCAAGTCTGACCTCTGAAAATCCCGGGATTTTGGAGTTATGGGGTCATGGAGTTATGGAATGGCTGAGGTTGGGAAAGAGCTCCAAGAACATCGAGTTTGACCTCTGAAAATCCTGGGATTTTGGAGTTATGGGGTCATGGAATCATGGAATTACTCAGGGCAGGAAAGGTCTCCAACACCATCAAGGTCAAGGTTTGAGAATCATGGAATGATGGGATCATGGAATTGTGGAATGGCAGAGGTTGGGAAAGGTCTCCAAGAAAACCAAGTTTGACCTCTGAAAATCCTGGGATTTTGGAATGATGGGATCATGGAGTTATGGAATGGCTGAGGTTGGGAAAGGTCTCCAAGAACATCAAGTTCAAGGTTTGAGAATCATGGAATTATGGAATGTGGGATCATGGAGTTCTGGGATCTTGGGATCTGGGACCACAATCCATGGAATTGTGGAATGTGGGACCATGGAATGCTGGGATGGATCCCAGGGCTCTGGAGCCGTGCAGAGACTCTGTGGGAGAGGAAGGCGAGGTCGGCGGGAACGAGGGAGCAGAAGGCCAATTCCAAGCTTTCCAGCGGCGCCTGGAGGTCGCTGCGGGCAGGGAAAAGGGACAGGTCAGGGTTGGGTGGGAACACGCGGGGAAAGAGCTCCAAGAACATCGAGTGTGAGCTCTGAAAATCCCGGGATTTTGGAGTGATGGGATCGTGGAGTTATGGAATGGCTGAGGTTGGGAAAGGTCTCCAAGAACATCAAGTTTGACCTCTGAAAATCCTGGGAGTTTGGAGTGATGGGGTCATGGAGTTATGGAATGATGGAGGTTGGGAAGGAGCTCCAAGAACATCAAGTTGAAGGATTGAGAATCATGGAATTATGGGATCACAGAGCCATGGAATTGTGGAATGGCTGTGGTTGGGAAAGATCTCCAAGAACATCCAGTTTGACCTCTGAAAATCCTGGGATTTTGGAGTTATGGGGTCATGGAATCATGGAATTACTCAGGGCAGGAAAGGTCTCCAAGAACATCAAGGTCAAGGTTTGAGAATCATGGAATGATGGGATCATGGGGTCATGGAATTGTGGAATCCAATCGTGAAATTATGGAATGGCTGAGGTTGGGAAAGAGCTCCAAGAACATCAAGTTTGACCTCTGAAAATCCTGGGATTTTGGAGTTATGGGGTCATGGAATCATGGAATTACTCAGGGCAGGAAAGGTCTCCAAGACCATCAAGTTCAAGGTTTGAGAATCATGGAATTATGGGATCATGGAGTCATGGAATTGTGGAATCAAATTGTGGAATTATGGAATGGCTGAGGTTGGGAAAGAGCTCCAAGAACATCAAGTTTGACCTCTGAAAATCCTGGGATTTTGGAGTTATAGGATCATGGAATTATGAAATGATGGATGTTGGGAAAGGTCTCCAAGACCATGAAGTTTGACCTCTGAAAATCCTGGGATTTTGGAGTTATGGGGTCATGGAATCATGGAATTACTCAGGGCAGGAAAGGTCTCCAACACCATCAAGGTCAAGGTTTGAGAATCATGGAATTATGGGATCATGGAGTCATGGAATTGTGGAATCAAATTGTGGAATTGTGGAATGACTGAAGTTGGGAAAGAGCTCCAAGAACATCCAGTTTGACCCCTGGAAATCCTGGGATTTTGTATGATGGAGTTATGGGGTCATGGAATTATTTAGGTTGGGAAAAACCTCCAACATCATCATTTTTGACATTTGAGGATCATGGGATCATGGAGTTACGGATCCATGAGATTTGTGGGGTCGTGGAGTTGCGTGGTCATGGAATCATGGAATTATGGAATGGCTGAAGTTGGGAAGGATCTCCAAGAACGTCAGGTTTTACCTTTGAGAATCATGGAATTGTGGGGTCATGGAATTGTGGGGTTATGGGGTGTTGGGATCATGGAGCCATGAAATTACGGGATCATGGAGTTATGAGGTCATGGAGCCATTGTCTGACATCATCAAATCCAACCTTTGGGAATCCTGGAATCAAGGAATTATGGGATCACGGAGTTATGGAATCATGGACTATTGGGATAACGGGATCATGGGAACCTGGGATCGTTAAGGTTGGAAAAGATCCTCAAGACCATCGAGCCCAAACCTCGGGAATCTTGGAATCGCCGAATTCTGGGATCATGGAATTATGGGATGATGGAATCTTTGAGTTGTCAACTATTGGGACAACGGAACCATGGGATTATGGGAACATTGGGATAATGAATTCCTGAAATCAATGGATCATCCAGGTTGGAAAAGATGCTCAAGACCATCGAGCCTTAGGGAATCTTAGGAATCTTGGGAATCTTAGGAATCTTGGAATTAAGGAATTATGGAATTTTGAATTTATGGGAGAATGGAGTCCTAAACTGTTGGGATAACAGAACTATGGGAACCTGGGATCATTAAGGTTGGAAAAGATCTCCAAAACCATCGAGCACAAACCTTGGGAATCGTGGACCAAGGAATTCTGGGATCATGAAATTATGGGATGATGGAATCTTTGAGTTGTCAACTATTGGGACAACGGAACCATGGGATTATGGGAACATTGGGATAATGAATTCCTGAAATCAATGGATCATCCAGGTTGGAAAAGATGCTCAAGACCATCGAGCCCAACCTTAGGGAATCTTAGAATTAAGGAATGATGGAATCTTGAATTTATGGGAGAATGGAGTCATAAACTGTTGGGATAACAGAACTATGGGAACCTGGGATCATTAAGGTTGGAAAAGATCTCCAAAACCATCGAGCACAAACCTTGGGAATCTTGGAATCGGGGAATTCTGGGATCATGGAATTATGGGATGATGGAATCTTTGAGTTGTCAACTATTGGGACAACGGAACCATGGGATTATGGGAACATTGGGATAATGAATTCCTGAAATCCATGGATCATCCAGGTTGGAAAAGATGCTCAAGACCATCGAGCCCAACCTTAGGGAATCTTGGAATTAAGGAATTATGGAATTTTGAATTTATGGGAGAATGGAGTCCTAAACTGTTGGGATAACAGAACTATGGGAACCTGGGATCATTAAGGTTGGAAAAGATCTCCAAAACCATCGAGCACAAACCTTGGGAATCTTGGAATCGGGGAATTCTGGGATCATGAAATTATGGGATGATGGAATCTTTGAGTTGTCAACTATTGGGACAACAGGATAATGGAATCATGGGAACATTGGGATAATGAAATCCTGGAGCCGTGGGATCACTCAGGTTGGGAAAGTCCATCGAGCCTGACCTTTGAGACTCCTGGAATTCTGGGATCATGGAATTCTGGGGTAATAGAATGGCTGAGTCATGAATTATTGGGATAACAGAACCACGGGATCTTGTGAATGTTGGGATAATAAAATCCTGGAATGACGGGGCTAAAATTGTGAAAGACTTTCAAGATTGTCAGGTTCAGCCTTTGAGAATCCAGAGATTATGGAATTCTGGGATCATGGAGTCACTGAGTCACGAACTATTGGGATAACAGAATCATGGGAATATTGGGATAATGAAATCATGGAATCAAGGGATCATTAAGATTGGAGAAGACCTCCAAGACCATCGAGCCCAACCTTTGGGAATCTTGGAATGGCAGAATTATGGGATAATGGAATCTTTGAGTGATAAACTATTGGGATGATGGGATCATGGGAATGTTGGGATAATGAAATCCTGGAATTATGGGATCACTTAAGTTGGAAAAAATCTCCAAGATCATCAAGTTCAGCCTTTGAGAATCTTGGAATCACAGAATTTTGGGATCATGGAATTCTGGGATCATGGAATCACTGAGTCATGAACTATCGGGATAACAGAATCATGGGAACATTGGGATAATGAAATCATGGAAGCAAGGGATCATCAAGATTGGAGAAGACCTCCAAGACCATCGAGACCAACCTTTGGGAATCCTGGAATTGTGGAATTATGGGATAATGGAATCGTTGAGTGATAATCTATTGGTATGAGGGAATTGTGGGATCATGGAAATATCAGGATAATGAAATCCTGGAATGATGGGATCACTAAGATTGGAGAAGACCTCCAAGATCATCAAGTTCAGCCCTTGAGAATCTTGGAATCACAGAATTTTGGGATCATGGAATTCTGGGATCATGGAATCACTGAGTCATGAACTATTGGGATAACAGAATCATGGGAACATTGGGATAATGAAATCATGGAATCAAGGGATCATTAAGATTGGAGAAGACCTCCAAGACCATCAAGCCCAACCTTTGGGAATCTTGGAATGGCGGAATTATGAGATCATGAATTTATGGGAAGATGGAATCGTTGAGTCATAGGATATTGGGATAATGGGATCGTGGGAATACTGGGATAATGAAATCATGGAATCATGGAGTCACTGAGATTGGAGAAGACCTCCAAGATTATCGAGACCAACCTTTGGGGATCTTGGAATCGTGGAATTATGGGATCATGAATTTATGGGATAATGGAAGCGTTGAGTCATAAACTATTGGGATGATGGGATCGTGGGAATGTTGGGATAATGGAATCCTGGAATTATGGGATCACTTAAGTTGGAAACAATCTCCAAGATTATCAAGTTCAGCCTTTGAGAATCCTGGAATCACTGAAATCTGGGATCTTGGAATGATGGGACAATGGAATCACTGAGTCACGAACTATCGGGATAACGGAATCACGGGAACATCGGGACAATGAAATCCTGGATCCACGGGATCACTGAGGCTGGGAAAGACATCCAAGAGCATCGAGCCCGACCTTTGAGACTCCTGGAATTCTGGGATCATGGAATTATGGGATAATAGAACAGCTGAGTCATGAACTATTGGGATAACAGAACCACGGGATCTTGTGAATGTTGGGATAATGAAATCCTGGAATCATGGGGCTGCTAAGATTGGAAAAGACTTTCAAGATTGTCAGGTTAGGACTTTGAGAATCCTGGGATCATGGAATTCTGGGATCATGGAGTCACTGAGTCATGAACTATCGGGATAACAGAATCATGGGAATATTGGGATAATGAAATCATGGAATCAAGGGATCATTAAGATTGGAGAAGACCTCCAAGACCATCGAGCCCAACCTTTGGGAATCTTGGAATCGTGGAATTATGGGATAATGGAATCGTTGAGTGATAATCTATTGGTATGAGGGAATTGTGGGATCATGGAAATATCAGGATAATGAAATCCTGGAATCATGGAGTCACTAAGATTGGAGAAGACCTCCAAGGTCATCAAGTTCAGCCTTTGAGAATCTTGGAATCACAGAATTTTGGGATCATGGAATCACTGAGTCATGAACTATCGGGATAACAGAATCATGGGAACATTGGGATAATGAAATCATGGAAGCAAGGGATCATCAAGATTGGAGAAGACCTCCAAGACCATCGAGACCAACCTTTGGGAATCCTGGAACCAAGGAATTCTGGGATCTTGGAATGATGGGACAATGGGATCACTGAGTGATGAATTATCCAAATAACGGAATCACGGGAACGTCGGGACAATGAAATCCTGGGAAAGACCCCCGAGCCCCCCAACCGTCGGGAGCTCACCAGAGGATCTGGCGCAGGTTCCCGGAGAGCCGGGAGGATCCCAGGTTGAGCTCGCGCAGGCTGGGCAGCATTCCCAGCTGCCCGGCCAGGCACCGGATGCCGATGGCGGATTCGGGCGTGGGGCGCCGCACGTCCACGTTGCTGTACTGGAGCTTGAGGCTGCGCAGCTCCGGGAAGCGCGAGAGGTGCGGCAGGATCACCGAGAGCCCGGTCAATCCCAAATTGCGGAAGCGCAGATCCACCCTGCGCACGCAGGAGGGGTCCAGAGTTTCCAGCAGGCCGACGATTCCGGCCAGCGAGAGCTTTTCCGCCTGGAGCTCGCGGCACTTGAGGCGCAGCGGGCCGGCGGCCCCGGGCTGCAGCGCGTCGCGCAGGATCCCGTAGGACGTCCCGTTGACGAACAGGTCGGCGTGGACGTCGACGCCCGGGGGCTGCGGAGCGGCCGCGGCCGTGGCGGCGCCCGAGCGGCCTTTGTGCCGCTTGGATCCGCGCCGCTGGAATTCCCGCTGGTGCTTGGACACCTCCACGCAAGCCTTGGCCAAAGCCACCGTGCCCGACCACACGCTCATCCCGTCCGGAGCGCGGCCGGCCGGGTCGTCCGGAACTCCCGTCACGTCCAGCACGCGGAGGCGGCACCCGCTGGGAGGAAAAAATGGGAGGAAATCATCAGAAATGGGAAGAAACAATCAAAAACAGGGAGGGAACCATCAAAAACGGGAAGCATCAAAAACAGGATGGAACCACCAAGGAAGGAACCATCAAAAACAGGAAGGAACCATCAAAACCAGAAGGAAACCATTAAAGATGGGAAGAAACCATCAGAAACTGGAAGGAGCCATCAGAAATGGGAAAACCATGAAAAACAAGAAGGAAACCATGAAAAATGGGAAGGAACCATCAAAAATGGGAAGGAACTGTCAAGGAAGGAACCATCAAAAATGGGAATGAACCATCAAAAACAGGATGGAACCACCAAGGAAAGAACCATCTATAATGGCAAGAACCCATCAAAACCAAGAAGGAACCATCAAAAACAGGAAGAAACCATCAGAAACAGGATGGAACCACCAAGGAAGGAACCATCTAAAAAGGGAAGAAACTATCAAAAATGGGAGGAAACCATCAAAAATGGGAAGGGAACATCAAGGATGGAACCATCAAAAACAGAAGGAAACCATTGCAACACTGGAGGAACCACCAAAACCAACGGAGGAACCTCAGGAACGGAGGAGGTGCCCCCATCCCGACGTTCCAGGAACCATCAAGGATGGAACCATCAAAACCAGGAACCATCAAAAACAGAAGGAAACCATCACAACCTTGGAGGAACCACCAAAACCAACGGAGGAACCTCAGGAACGGAGGAGGTGCCCCCATCCCGACGTTCCTGGAACCATCAAGGATGGAACCACCAAAACCAGGAACCATCAAAAACAAGAAGGAAACCATCACAACCTTGGAGGAACCACCAAAACCAATGGAGGAACCTCAGGAACGGAGGAGGTGCCCCCATCCCGACGTTGCCCAGAACCCACCTGGCGTCGTGGCCGGGCTCCTCCAGCTGCCGCCGCAGCTGCGCCACCACGGAAACAAACCATCAAAACCAGGAAGTAACCAACAGGGATGGAACATCAAAAATGGGAAGGAACCATCAAGGATGGAACCATCAAGAACAAGAATGAACCATCAAAAATGGGAGGGAACTGTCAAGGTAGGAGTCATCTAAAATGGCAAGAAACCATCAAAAATGGGAAGGAACCATCAAAAATGGGAAGGAACCATGAAAAATGGGAACCATCAAAACCAGGATGGAACCACCAAGAAAGGAACCATCTGAAGTGGCAAGAACCCATCAAAACCAAGAAGGAACCATCAAAAACAGGAAGGAACCATCAAAACCAAGAAGGAAACCATCAAAAACAGGAAGGAACCATCAAAAATGGGAAGGAACTGTCAAGGAAGGAACCATCAAAAATGGGAAGGAACCATCAAAAACAGGATGGAACCACCAAGGAAGGAACCATCTAAAAAGGGAAGAAACGATCAAAAATGGGAGGAAACCATCAAAACCAAGAAGATACCATCAAAAATGGGAAGGGAACATCAAACATGGCAATAAACCATCAAAAACAAGAAGGAAACCATCACAACCTTGGAGGAACCACCAAAACCAATGGAGGAACCTCAGGAACGGAGGAGGTGCCCCCATCCCGACGTTGCCCAGAACCCACCTGGCGTCGTGGCCGGGCTCCTCCAGCTGCCGCCGCAGCTGCGCCACCACGGAAACAAACCATCAAAACCAGGAAGTAACCAACAGGGATGGAACATCAAAAATGGGAAGGAACCATCAAGGATGGAACCATCAAGAACAAGAATGAACCATCAAAAATGGGAGGGAACTGTCAAGGTAGGAGTTATCTAAAATGGCAAGAAACCATCAAAAATGGGAAAGAACCATCAAAAATGGGAAGGAACCACCAAAAATGGGAGCCATCAAAAACAGGATGGAACCACCAAGGAAGGAACCATCTAAAATGGCCAGAAGCCATCAAAACCAAGAAGGAACCATCAAAAACAGGAGGGAATCATCCAAAATGGAACCATCAAAGATGGGATGGAACCGTCAAGGAAGGAACCATCTAAAGTGGCAAGAAACCATCAAAAATGGAAGGAAACCATCAAAACCAAGAAGATACCACCAAAAACGGGAAGGAACCATGAAAAATTGGAACCATCAAAAACTGGGATGGAACCACCAAGGAAAGAACCATCTATAATGGCAAGAACCCATCAAAACCAAGAAGGAACCATCAAAAACAGGAAGAAACCATCAAAAATGGAAAGGAACTGTCAAGGAAGGAACCATCAAAAACAGGACGGAACCACCAAGGAAGTAACCATCTAAAAAGGGAAGAAACTATCAAAAACGGGAGGAAACCATCAAAACTAAGAAGATACCATCAAAAATGGGAAGGAACCATCAAAAATGGGAATGAACCATCAAAACCAGAAGGAAACCATCACAACCAAGCAAGAACCACCAAAACCAATGGAGGAACCTCAGGAACGGAGGAGGTGCCCCCATCCCGACGTTCCAGGAACCATCAAGGATGGAACCACCAAAACCAGGAACCATCAAAACCAGAAGGAAACCATCACAACCTTGGAGGAACCACCAAAACCAACGGAGGAACCTCAGGAACGGAGGAGGTGCCCCCATCCCGACGTTCCAGGAACCATCAAGGATGGAACCATCAAAACCAGGAACCATCAAAAACAGAAGGAAACCATCACAACCTTGGAGGAACCACCAAAACCAACGGAGGAACCTCAGGAACGGAGGAGGTGCCCCCATCCCGACGTTGCCCAGAACCCACCTGGCGTCGTGGCCGGGCTCCTCCAGCTGCCGCCGCAGCTGCGCCACCACGGAAACAAACCATCAAAACCAGGAAGTAACCAACAGGGATGGAACATCAAAAATGGGAAGGAACCATCAAGGATGGAACCATCAAGAACAAGAATGAACCATCAAAAATGGGAGGGAACTGTCAAGGTAGGAGTCATCTAAAATGGCAAGAAACCATCAAAAATGGGAAGGAACCATCAAAAATGGGAAGGAACCATGAAGAATGGGAACCATCAAAACCAGGATGGAACCACCAAGAAAGGAACCATCTAAAATGGCAAGAACCCATCAAAAACAGGAAGAAACCATCAAAAACAGGAAGGAACCATCAAAAATGGGAAGGAACTGTCAAGGAAGGAACCATCAAAACCAGGATGGAACCACCAAGGAAGTAACCATCTAAAAAGGGAAGAAACTATCAAAAATGGGAGGAAACCATCAAAAATGGGAAGGAACCATCAAGGATGGAACCATCAAAACCAGGAAGTAACCAACAGGGATGGAACATCAAAAATGGGAAGGAACCATCAAGGATGGAACCATCAAAACCAGGAACCATCAAAACCAGAAGGAAACCATCACAACCTTGGAGGAACCACCAAAACCAATGGAGGAACCTCAGGAACGGAGGAGGTGCCCCCATCCCGACGTTGCCCAGAACCCACCTGGCGTCGTGGCCGGGCTCCTCCAGCTGCCGCCGCAGCTGCGCCACCACGGAAACAAACCATCAAAACCAGGAAGTAACCAACAGGGATGGAACGTCAAAAATGGGAAGGAACCATCAAGGATGGAACCATCAAAACCAGGAACCATCAAAAATGGGAGGGAACTGTCAAGGTAGGAGTCATCTAAAATGGCAGGAAACCACCAAAAATGGGAAAGAACCATCAAAAACGGGAAGGAACCATGAAAAATGGGAACCATCAAAACCAGGATGGAACCACCAAGGAAGGAACCATCTAAAGTGGCAAGAACCCATCAAAACCAAGAAGGAACCATCAAAAACAGGAAGGAACCATCAAAAATCAGAAAGAGCCATCAAAAATGGGAAGGAACCATCAAAAAGGGGGGGAACCATCAAAACCAGGATGGAACCACCAAGGAAGGAACCATCTAAAATGGCAAGAGCCCATCAAAACCAGGAAGGAACCATCAAAAATGGGAAGAAACCATCAAAAATGGGAGGAAACCATCAAAAATCAGAAAGAGCCATCAAAAATGGGAAGGAACCATCAAAAATGGGAGGAACCATCAAAAATGGGAAGGAACCATCAAAAACAGGAAGGAACCATGAAAAATGGGAACCCTCAAAAATAGAATGGAACCACCAAGGAAAGAACCATCTATAATGGCAAGAACCCATCAAAACCAAGAAGGAACCATGAAAAATGGGGGGAACCATCAAAAATGGGAAGAAACCATCAAAAACAGGATGGAACCACCAAGGAAGGAACCATCAAAAATGGGAAGGAACCATCAAAAATGGGAAGGAACCACCAAGGAAGGAACCATCTAAAAAGGGAAGAAACGATCAAAAATGGGAGGAAACCATCAAAAATGGGAAGGAACCATCAAGGATGGAACCATCAAAACCAGGAACCATCAAAACCAGAAGGAAACCATCACAACCTTGGAGGAACCACCAAAACCAATGGAGGAACCTCAGGAACGGAGGAGGTGCCCCCATCCCGACGTTGCCCAGAACCCACCTGGCGTCGTGGCCGGGCTCCTCCAGCTGCCGCCGCAGCTGCGCCACCACGGCCAGGATGACGGCCTGGACGCAGAGCTTGCAGGGATGGTCCCGCAGCAGCTCCCGGCGCCCCACCAGCCGCTGGAAGTTGAGCACCGGGAACGGCCACGCGGCCACCAGGTCCCGCAGCACCAGGGGCCGCCCGTCCAGGAACGCCGCCTGGAACAGGATGGGGTAGAGGTGGGCGGGCATGGCGGGCAGCAGCACGGGCAGCGGGTGCTGGGCCACCATGCGGCGGGCACAGAGGAACAGCAGCGAGTCCGAGTAGCCTGGCGGGAGCTGGCGCTTGGGGATGCACGGCGGGATCTGGGTGGAGCGGCTGCGCGACGGAGCCATGGCGGTGATGGGAGAACGTTCCGGAATTCCGGGGGTTTGCCGACGCTGGAAGCTGTGGGAGAAATGAGGTGGTGAGAGAAGGTTCCGGAATTCTGGGGGTTTCTCCCGCTGCTGGAAGCTGTGGGAGAACATTCCAGAATTCCGGGGTTGTCCCCACCACTGTAAGCTATTGGAGAATTGGGGTAAGGGGAGAACGTTCTGGAATTGCAGGGGTTGTCCCCACTGGAAGCTGTGGGAGAAATGAGGTGGTGAGGAGAACGTTCCGGAATTCCAGGGGTTGTCCCCACCACTGTAAGCTATTGGAGAATTGGGGTGGGGAGAGAACGTTCCGGAATTCTGGGGTTTGTCCCCCGTCGCTGGAAGCTGTGGGAGAAATGGAGTGTTTGGGAGAATGTTCTGGAATTCTGGGTTTGTTCCCCGTCGCCAGAAGCTGTAGGAAAAATGAGGTGGCAAGAGAAGGTTCCGGAATTCTGGGGGTTGTCCCCACTGGAAGCTGTGGGAGAAATGGGGTGGGGAGAGAACGTTCCAGAATTCCGGGGGTTTCCCGACGCTGGAAGCTGTGGGAGAAATGAGGTGGGTGAGAGAACGTTCCGGAATTCCAGGGGTTGTCCCCACCACTGTAAGCTATTGGAGAATTGGGGTGAGGGGAGAACGTTCCGGAATTCCAGGGTTGTCTCCACCACTGTAAGCTATTGGAGAATTGGGGTGGTGAGGAGAACGTTCCGGAATTCCAAGGGTTGTCCCCACCACTGTAAGCTATTGGAGAATTGGGGTGGGGAGAGAAGGTTCCGGAATTCCGGGGGTTGTCCCGCCGTCAGAAGCTATGGGAGAATGTTCCGGAATTCCGGGGTTTCCCGATGCTGGAAGCTGTGGGAGAAATGGGGTGGTGGGAGAACGTTCTGGAATTCCGGGGGTTGTCCCCACCAGTGTAAGCTATTGGAGAATTGGGGTGGGGAGAGAACGTTCCGGAATTCCAGGGGTTGTCCCCACTGGAAGCTGTGGGAGAAATGAGGTGGGTGAGGAGAACATTCTGGAATTCCAAGGATTGTCCCTATGACTGTACGCTACTGGAGAATTGGGGTGAGAACGTTCCGGAATTCCAGGGGTTGTCCCCACTGGAAGCTGTGGGAGAAATGGGGTGGTGGGAGAACGTTCCAGAATTCCGGGGGTTTCCCGCTGCTGGAAGCTGTGGGAGAACGTTCCGGAATTCCGGGGGTTGTCCCCACCACTGTAAGCTATTGGAGAATTGGGGTGGGGAGAGAACGTTCCGGAATTCCAGGGTTGTCCCGCCGTCAGAAGCTGTGGGAGAACATTCCGGAATTCCGGGGTTTCCCGACGCTGGAAGCTGTGGGAGAAATGGGGTGGTGAGAGAACGTTCTGGAATTCCAGGGGTTGTCCCCACCACTGTAAGCTATTGGAGAATTGGGGTAAGGGGAGAACGTTCCGGAATTCCGGGGTTTCCCGACGCTGGAAGCTGTGGGAGAAATGGGGTGGGTGAGGAGAACGTTCCGGAATTCCGGGGGTTGTCCCCACCACTGTAAGCTATTGGAGAATTGGGGTGGGGAGAGAACGTTCTGGAATTGCGGGGAATTCCTGCCGCTGGAAGCTGTGGGAGAAATGAGGTGGTGAGAGAACGTTCTGGAATTGCGGGGGTTGTCCCCACTGGAAAATGTGGGAGAACATTCTGGAATTCCGGGGTTGTCCTGCCGTCAGAAGCTGTGGGAGAAATGGGGTGGTGGGAGAACGTTCTGGAATTCCGGGGGTTGTCCCCACCACTGTAAGCTATTGGAGAATTGGGGTGGTGAGAGAACGTTCCAGAATTCCAGGGGTTGTCCCCACTGGAAGCTGTTGGGGAAATGGGGTGGGGGTGGGGGTGGGTGGGAAAGGGGGATTGGGGGAAGGGTGAGTGAGGGGAGGGGTCCTAAAAATGGGGGGGGGGAGTGGAGGGACCCCAAAACCTGCCCGGGGACCCCAAAATCGGCCCAGGGACCCCAAAACCTTTCCAGGGACCCCAAAACCTTTCCAGGGATACCAAAACCAGCCCAGGGATCCCCCAAACCTGCCCGGGGACCCCCAAACCAGCCCAGGGATCCCCCAAACCTGCGCGGGGACCCCAAACCAGCCCAGGGATCCCCAAACCTGCGCGGGGACCCCCAAACCAGCCCAGGGATCCCAAAACCAGCCCAGGGATCCCCCAAATCTGTCCGGGGACCCCAAAAGTGGTTTGGGGACCCCAAAACCAGCCCAGAAACCCCTAAACCAGTCCAGGAACCCCAAAAGTGATTTGGGGGAACCCAAAACCAGTTCAGGGACCCCAAAACCAGCCCAGGATTCCCAAAACCAATCCAGGGACCCCCCAAACCTGTCTGGGGACCCCAAAACCAGCCCAGGGACCCCCAAATGTTTCCAGGGACCCCAAAATCGGTTTGGGGAACCCTAAACCTGTCCAGAAACCCCTAAACCAGTCCAGGGACCCCAAAAGTGGTTTGGGGACCCCAAAACCAGTTCAGGGACCCCAAAACCAGCCCAGGATTCCCAAAACCAATCCAGGGACCCCCCAAACCTGTCTGGGGACCCCAAAAGTGGTTTGGGGACCCCAAAACCAGCCCAGGGACCCCCAAACCTGTCCGGGGACCCCAAAATCGCTTTGGGAAACCCTAAACCAGTCCAGAAACCCAAAACCAATCCAGGGACCCCAAAAATGGTTTGGGGACCCCAAAACCAGCCCAGGGACCCCCAAACCTTTCCAGGAACCCCAAAATCGGTTTGGGGAACCCTAAACCTGTCCAGAAATCCCCTAAACCAATCCAGGGACCCCAAAATCGGTTTGGGGACCCCAAAACCAGTCCAGGGATCCCAAAACCAGCCCAGAAACTCCTAAACCAGTCCAGGAACCCCAAAAGTGATTTGGGGGAACCCAAAACCAGTTCAGGGACCCCAAAACCAGCCCAGGATTCCCAAAACCAATCCAGGGACCCCCCAAACCTGTCTGGGGACCCCAAAACCAGCCCAGGAATCCCCCAAACCTTTCCAGGAACCCCAAAATCGGTTTGGGGAACCCTAAACCTGTCCAGAAACCCCCTAAACCAATCCAGGGACCCCAAAAATGGTTTGGGGACCCCAAAACCAGTCCAGGGATCCCCCAAATCTGTCTGGGGACCCCAAAATCATTTCAGGGATCCCAAAACCAGTTTGGGGAACCCCAAAACCAGTTTGGGGAACCCTAAACCAGCCCAGGGATCCCCCAAACCTGTCTGGGGACCCCAAAACCAGTTCAGGGATCCCAAAATCAGTTTGGGGAACCCTAAACCTGTCCAGAAATCCCCTATAAACCAATCCAGGGACCCCAAAAGTGGTTTGGGGACCCCAAAACCGGCCCAGGGATCCCAAACCTGTCTAGGGACCCCAAAATCGGTTCAGGGATCCCAAAACCAGTTTGGGGAACCCCAAAATCATTTCAGGGATCCCAAAACCAGTTTGGGGAACCCCAAAACCAGTTTGGGGAACCCTAAACCAGCCCAGGGATCCCCCAAACCTGTCTGGGGACCCCAAAACCAGTTCAAGGATCACAAACTCGGTTTGGGGAACCCTAAACTGGTCCAGGGACCCCAAAACCAGCCCAGAAACTCCTAAACCAGTTCAGGGACCCCGAAACCAGTCCAGGGATCCCCCACACCTGTCCAGAGACCCCAAAATTGGTTTGGGGAACCCTAAATTAGCCCAGGGATCCCCAAACCAGCCCAGGGACCCCAAAATCGGTTCAGGGATCCCAAAATTGGTTTGGAGACCCCAAACCAGTTGAGGGACCCCAAAACCAGTCCAGGGACCCCAAACTTGGCCCAGGGACCCCCTAAACCAAACCAAAGACCCCAAACCAGTCCAGGGATCCCCAAAAAGAGTTCAGGTAACCCCAAACCAGTCCAGGAAACCCCAAAACCAAACCAAAGACCCCAAACCAGCCCAGGGACCCCAAAACCAGTTCAGAGACCCCAAAACCAATCCAGGGACCCCCAAACCAATCCAGAGACCCCAAAACCAGTCCAGGGACCCCATAACCAGTTTGGGGAACCCCCAGGGACCCCAAAACCAGTTTGGGGAACCCTAAACTGGTCCAGGGTCACCCAAACCAGTCCAGAAACCCCTAAACCAGTCCAGGGACCCCAAAACCAGTTCAGGGACCCCAAAACCATTTTGAGGCACCCTAAACCATAAACCAGTTCGGGGACCCCAAAACCAATCCAGGGACCCCAAAACCAATCCAGAGACCCCAAACCTGTCCAGGGACCCCAAAACCAGTTTGGGGAACCCTAAACTGGTCCAGGCTCACCCAAACCAGTCCAGAAACCCCTAAACCAGTCCAGGGACCCCAAAACCAGTTCAGGGACCCCAAATAATTCTTTATATTTAGAAATATATAATTTATATATTTATATAATAGAAATAAAAGTATATGAATATATACTATTATTATTAATATATTCTATTATTATACTACTTATATTATTATATTATTATCTACTATTATTATTAAAATATACTATCATTATTAATATATTCTATTAATATAATAGAAATAAAAGTATATGAATATATACTATTATTATTAATATATTCTATTATTATACTACTTATATTATTATCTACTATTATTAATATACTATTATTATTAATATATTCTATTAATATAATAGAAATAAAAATATATCTTTATATAATAGAAATAAAAGTAAATTCTTTTATTTCATGCAAACTTTTACAACAATAAATGTCTCTTAATGTTTTACCATGTATGTTTGACAGAGGTGAATACAGCTATTTTATATTTTATTATAATTATATATCATATTTATAAATTTATATATATATTTTAGTATTTTTTAGTGCTAAATAAACAATAGGATAGATGATTTTAAGTAAATTCTTTTACTAGATGCAAACTTTGACAAAGAGGCGAATACAGCTATTTTATATTTTATTATAATTATATATCATATTTATAAATTTAAATATATTTTAGTATTTTTTAGTGCTAAATAAACAATAGGATAGATGATTTTAAGTAAATTCTTTTACTTAATGCAAACTTTTACGGCATTGGACGCATATGGAGAACGCTCTCTTTAAATTTTTGAGGAATTTAGGGTTTTTTTAAAATTTTTTTAATATATATGCATCCAGCTATTTTATATTTTATTATAATTATATATAATATTTATAAATTTATTTATATATTTTAGCATTTTCTAGTGCTAAATAAACAATAGGGTAGATGATTTTAATTAAATTCTTTTACTAAATGCAAACTTTGACAAAGAGGTGAATACAGCTATTTTATATTTCATTATAATTATATATATTTATAAATTTATATATATATATTTTAGTATTTTTAGTGCTAAATAAACAATATGATCGATGATTTTAAGTAAATTCTTTTATTTAATGCAAACTTATAATAAGTGGCTCTTAATGCTTTACTATGTACGTTTGACAAAGAGGTTAAAACAGCTATTTGTTGTGGTATTTTAAATTATTTGTAATTTATATAATTCTAATTATTTATTTTAATAAGCAAATTATTATTTCATTATTATATTTATATTGTATATTATATATTGTATATTGTTTATTAAATATTATATATTACATATTATATATTATATACTATATATTATATATTATAATATACAATATATAATACTATATATTATATATTGTATATTACATGCTTATATTATATATTGTATATTGTTTATTAAATATTATATATTACATATTATATACTATATATTATACATTACTTTATTATTTTACACATTATATATTATATATTATATATTATATACTATATATTATATATCATATATTATATAGCATAATATATAATATATAATACTAATTATTATATATTGTACATTATACACGATATATTATATTTATGTAATATTATATACTATATTATTATATTTATAATATATTATAAATGTATTATTATTCATTATAATGATTTATAATTTATCATTATTTATAATTTAGAATTCTATAGTTCTAAATTAACAATACAATAGATTACTATAACTTATTATATTATTATATTTAATATAATTCTATACAATTTTATGTAATTATGCAATATTAAATGAACAACATAATAGATGATTTAAAGTTTATCTCAACTAATATTACCAAAACTACAATGGGACGCCACAATAATTGTAATTATTTTGAATTTAGGCGACACCCAAGATCACCTCACCAAAATCAGATCAAAATCTGCATTTTGTTCTGTTCTTTGCAGAATTTTATTCATTTTAAATTCAGACTTTTTCACTTCTCTCAGACATTTGACCTGATTCAAAAATGGATTTTTGCTCTTTCTCAGTCCAGAGACCCCAAAACTGGTTTGGGGACCCCAAACCCATCCAGGGATGCCCAAACTTGGCCCAGGCACCCCAAAACCAGTTCAGGGACCCCAAACCAGTCCAGAAACCCCAAAACCAGCCCAGGGACCCCAAATCATTCCAGGGACCCCAAAACCAATCAAGAGACCCCAAACCAGTCCAGGGATCCCCAAAAAGAGTTCAGGTAACCCCAAACCAGTTCAGGGACCCCCAAACCAGTGCAGGGACCCCAAAACCAGTCCAGAACCCCAAAAACCAGTCCAGAGGGACCCCAAAATACTCAGGGACCCCCAAACCCAGAGCAGGGACCCCCAAACCCAGAGCAGGGACCCCAAAATCAGTCCAGAAACCCCAAAACCAGTTCAGGGACCCCAAACCAGTCCAGAGTCCCCAAAACAACTCCAGGGACCCCCAAACTACTCCAGGGACCCCCAAACCCAGAGCAGGGACCCCAAAATCAGTCCAGAAACCCCAAAATCAGTCGAGGGACCCTAAAGCAGTTCAGGGACCCCAAAACCAGTCCAGAGACCCCAAAACTGGTTTGGGGACCCCAAAGCTGTCCAGGGATCCCAAAACCACTCCAGAGATCCCACAAATCCGTCCAGGGATCCCCAAAAAGAGTTCAGATAACCCCAAACCAGTTCAGGGACCCCAAAACCAGTGCAGGAACCCCTAAAAGAACCCAGAGACCCCAAAACCAGTGCAGGGACCCCAAAACCAGTCCAGGGACCCCAAAACCAGTCCAGAAACCCCAAAACCAATCCAGAGACCCCAAAACCAGTGCAGGGACCCCAAACCAGTCCAGAGACCCCAAAACCAATCCAGAGACCCCAAAACCAGTCCAGGGACCCTAAAGCAGTCCAGGAAGCCCAAACCCAGTCCAGAGACCCCAAAACTGGTTTGGGGACCCCACAAAACCAATCCAGGGATCCCCAAACTTGGCCCAGGGACCCCCTAAACCAAACCAAAGACCCCAAAACCAGTCCAGGGACCCCCAAACCAGTCCAGAGACCCCAAAACCAGTGCAGGGACCCAAAACCAGTTTGGGGAACCCTAAACTGGTCCAGGCTCACCCAAACCAGTCCAGAAAGCCCTAAACCAGTCCAGGGACCCCAAATCATTCCAAGGACCCCAAAACCAGTCCAGGGACCTCAAACTCGGCCCAGGGACCCCAAAACCAATCCAGAGACCCCAAACCAGTCCAGGAACCCCCAAATCAGTCCAGGGACCCCCAAACCAATCCAGGGACCCCAAAACCACTCCAGGGATTCCCAAAAAAATGTTTGGAGACCTCTAAACCAGTCCAGGGATCCCCAAACCAATTTGGGGACCCCAAAACCAGACCAGAAACCCCTAAAGCACTCCAGGGACCCCCAAACCACTTGTGGGGACCCCAAAATCGGTCCAGGGATTCCCTAAATCAGTCTGGGGACCCCAAAACCAGTCCAGGGACCCCAAAACGAGTTCAGGGACTTTAAACCAGTCTGGAGACCCCAAAACCAAGTTTGGGGACCCCAAAACCAGTCCAGGGACCCCAAAACCAGTCCAGGGACCCCAAACTCGTCCAGAAACCCCTAAACCCGTCCAGGGATCCCAAACTGGTTTGGAGACCCCTAAACCAGTTGAGGGACACCAAAACCAGTCCAGAAACACCCCAAACCAGTCCAGGGACCCCAAACACTCCATGATCCCCCAAACCCAGTCCAGGGGTCCCCAAAACCACTCCAAGGACCCCTAAAACCAGTCCAGCGATCCCCTAAACCAGTTTGAGGACCCCAAAACCAGTCCAAAGACCCCACAAACCCAGTCCAGGGACCCCCAAACCCCTCCAGGACCCCAAAGTTGTCCCCAAATGAGCCCCGGGACCCCCAAATCCTTCGCGGGCCTCCCCAGAGACCCCCCCCCGCCCCCCCCCCCCACAACCCACCCCAGCCATCCCCTAAATCCACCCCGAGGAACCCCAAATCCCAACCCCCCCCCCCCTTCCCTTGGGGACCCCCCAAAATCCCCTCAGGGACCCGCCGGGATCCCCAATCCAGCCCGTCCCACCCACAGGCTCCTTCCCATCCTCACCAAGTCAGCTCGGGACCCCTCCCCAACCTCTCTGAGCCCCCCCAAGGGGCGCCCCCAGACTCCCAAAGCACCCACAGGGTCCCCCCAATGTGCGGAGCCCCCCCCGGGACCCCCCGAACCCCCAAAGGCGCCGCGGCGCCCCCCCCAACATGGCGCCCCCCACTCACCGCCTGCCCGCAGCCCCCGCCCGCCCCTGCCCCGACGGCAGCTCCGCCTGTGGGGGCTGCGCGCTGCGCCCGCCAATCAGCGAGCGGGATCCGCCCTAAGGGCGGAACAGCGAGATGTGATTGGTTTTTAAAGCTGTCTGTCAAAGTTCATTTTAGCGTCTCATTGGTTGGGGTGTGTGGGCGGGCGAATCGGGGTACTCTGGTGTTTATTGGCTCGTTTTGCTGTCGATCATTAATCCCTGCCTTTCTATTGGCTAGCGTGCGGTCGGAGCGGGAGGTTCGCTCTGAGGCGCCCCCGGTTTCCCCCTCGAGCTCCGCTCGATTCCCGGTCCCGATCCCGGTTCCAGTCAGCGAGCGGGATCCACCCTAAGGGCGGAACATCACAGTTTTATTGGCTATTCTAGCTGTCTGTCAAACTTTATTGTAGCGTCTCATTGGTTGTTGCTATGTGGGCGGGCGCTTTGTGTACTGTGATGTTTATTGGTTTGCGTTGCTGTCAATCACTAATCTCTGCTTTCCTATTGGCTAGCGCGCCGTCGGAGCGGGAGGTTCGCTGTGAGGCGGCCCCGGGTTCCCCCCCGAGCTCCGCTTTATTCCCGGTCCCGATCCCGGTTCCAGTCAGGGAGCGGGATCCACCCTAAGGGCGGAACATCACAGTTTTATTGGCTATTTTTGCTGTCTGTCAAACTTCATCGTGGAGTCTCATTACTTGGTGGTGTTTGAGCGGGCGAATCGGGGTACTCTGATGCTTATTGGCTCGTTTTGCTGTCAATCACTAATCCCTGCATTCTTATTGGCTATCTCGCGGTCGGAGGGGGAGATTCGCTCTGAGGAGCCCCCGGTTTCCCCCCTGAGCTCCGCTCTATTCCCGGTCCCGATCCCGGTTCCACTCAGCGAGCGGGATCCACCCTAAGGGCGGAACATCACAGTTTTATTGGCTATTTTAGCTGTCTGTCAAACTTTATTGTAGAGTCTCATTGGTTGTTGCTATGTGGGCGGGCGCTTTGTGTACTGTGATGTTTATTGGTTTGCGTTGCTGTCAATCACTAATCTCTGCTTTCCTATTGGCTAGCGCGCCGTCGGAGCGGGAGGTTCGCTGTGAGGCGGCCCCGGGTTCCCCCCCGAGCTCCCCGGTCCCGATCCCGGTCCCGATCCCAGTTCCAATCCCGGTCCCAATCCCCGATCCCGCCGCCACCGGGAGCTGAGGGCGCTGCCGAAGCGCTGGGAACCGGAATTCCTGCGGGAACAGCGGCGCCAAACTCAGCCCGGTCCTGCTGAGGGCGGGAATTCGTGAGGGGAGAATTCCTGAGGGGAAGCCCGGAATGACTGTGGGGACAGGGCTGGTTTTGGGGTCCATGGGGTGATTTTGGGGCGCTCTGCGATGATTTTGGGGGTCCCGGGGAAGTTTCTGGGGTGGTTTTGGGGCGCTGGGCTGGTTTGGGGTCCCTGTGGGGTTTTGGGGAGTTCTGCGATGATTTTGGGGATCCCGGGGAATTTTCTGGGGTGGTTTTGAGGCGCTGGGCAGGGAGAAGGTCCTTGGGGTGATTCTGGGGGGCTTTGTGAAGTTTTTGGGGATCCCGAGGAAATTTTTGGGATCATTTTGGGGCGCTGGGCAGGGGGAGGCTCCCTGGGCTGGTTTGGGGTCTTTGGGGTGATTTTGGGGCGCTCTGCGATGATTTTGGGGATCCCGGGGAAATTTCTGGGCTGGTTTTGGGGCGCTGGGCAGGGGGAGGCTCCCTGGGCTGGTTTGGGGTCTTTGGGGTGATTTTGGGGCGCTCTGCGATGATTTTGGGGATCCCGGGGAAATTTCTGGGCTGGTTTGGGTGTCTCTGTAGGGTTTTGGGGTCCCTGGGCTGCTTTTGGGGTCCCTGTGGGGTTTTGGGGCGCTCCGTGATGATTTTGGGATCCCGGGGAATTTTCTGGGCTGCTTTTGGGGTCCCTATGGGGTTTTAGGGGGGTTCCCTGCGATGGGAGGAGCCTTTTGGGGCTTTCCCCTATAGATTCCCCTATAAAATCCCCCACTCCGCTCCAGCTCACAAAAACCCCGGCGGTTTCTTTGTCGCGATGTCGCCGCCCTGTCGCGACAGCGGCGACCGGAAGTAGCGCCATGGGGGACCGGAGTGCGGGAGCACCGCTGAGGTTGGTGCTGCAGTAAAAAGGCTCCGGGTGGAACCAACAGCGGGGGAACCGGAGGGACGCGACCCTGGGGACATTTTGGGGACAGACAAAATCCCAAATTCCACCCCAAATTCCCAAATCCCATCCCAAATTCCCACATCCCACCCCAAATTCCCACATCCCACCCCAAATTCCCGCTCCAAAAGGCACCCGGAACCAGCAGCGCTTTCCATACGGAGCTTTATTCACACGCGAGGGAGGGGCCGCGGCCCCCCCCCAAATACAGAATTCGGCGCCCCCTTTTTGGGGGGACCCCAAAAATCCAAACCCCCCCCTCCCCCCCCGCTGTGGGGTGAGAGGAGGAAAATTCCCGAAGGAATTCCCGAGGGAATTCCCGGGATCGGGGGAATCCTGGGAAAACCCCGGGGGAGGGAGCAGGGCCGGGTCTGTCCCTTTAAATTCGGATTTTTATATTTTTTTATCCATTAATTTTTAATTTTTTTTATTTAATTAATAATAATAAATAAAAACCTCGAGGCTTTAAAAAAAAAAAAAAACAAACCCCAAAAAAAACCCGCCAGGAATAAAAGGAGGAAGGGAAAAAAATGATTTAAAAATTAATGAGTGAGCCCCAGGAATTAATTAAGAATTAATTAAAACTTAATTAAGCCGAGGAGGAAAATTGGGGGGGTCCCCTGGCAGTGAGCAGAGCTGGGAGGTAGCGCTGGGTTGGCCCCACCACCCCCAGTTTGGGGAACCCCCCATACCTCAATTTGGGGACCCCCACCCTAATTTGGGGACCCCCCCACCTTGGGGACCCCCCCAAGTTTGGGGATGTCACCCATGGGACCCCCATTTTTGGGACCATCCCCATTTTGGGGACCTTCTCCTTTTTGGGGACCCCCTTCATTTTGGGGACCTTCTCCATTTTGGGGACCTTCTCCACCTTGGCGACCCCCATTTTGGGGACCCCCCCATTTTAGGGGATCACCCCCACCTTGGTGACCCCACCCATTTTAGGGACTTTCAATGGGACCCCCCCTTTTGGGGACACCCCAATTTTGGGGACACCCTAATTTTGGGGACCCCCCCAGTTTGGGGACGTCACCCATGGGACCCCCATTTTGGGGACTGTCCTCAATTTGGGGACCATCCCCACCTTGGTGACCTTCTCCATTTTGAGGACCTTCTCCATTTTGGGGACCCCCCTTTTGGGGACACCCCATTTTGGGGACCATCCCCACCTTGGTGACCCCCCCATTTTAGGGACTTTCAATGGGACCCCCCATTTTGGGGACCCCCACCCTAATTTGGGGACCCCCCAGTTTGGGGACCCCCCCATTTTGGGGACACCCCAATTTTGGGGACCGTCCCCACCTTGGTGACCTTCTCCATTTTGAGGACCTTCTCCACCTTGGGGACCCCCCATTTTGGGGACCTTCTCCATTTTGGGGACCCCTTAATTTTGGGGACTTTCTCCACTTTGGGGACCCCATTTTGAGGACCTCCAACCCATGGGACCCCCCCATTTTGGGGACCATTCCCACCTTGGTGACTCCCCCATTTTGGGGACCTTCAATGGGATCTCCCATTTTGGGGACCATTCCCACCTTGGGGACCCCCCCATTTTGGGGACCTTCAATGGGATCTCCCATTTTGGGGACCTTCAATGGACTCCCCCATTTTGGGGACCTTCAATGGACTCTCCCATTTTGGGGACAATTCCCACCTTGGTGACTCCCCCCATTTTGGGGACCTTCAATGGACTCTCCTATTTTGGGGACCTTCTCTATTTTGGGGACCTTCAATGGGCTCCCCCATTTTGGGGACCTTCAATGGACTCTCCCATTTTGGGGACCTTCAATGGGATCTCCCATTTTGGGGACCCCCCAGGACTTGGGGGGCCATTTTGGGACACCCCCATTTTGGGAAACCCCTCCATGGGACCCCCCCCCCCCCCCATTTAGGTGACCCCATCCCCACCTTGGTGACCCCCCCAGTTTGAGGGCATCACCCATGGGACCCCCAATTTTGGGGACCATCCACACCTTGGTGACCTTCTCCATTTTGGGGACCTCCCACCCATGGGACCCCCAATTTTGGGGACCATCCCCACTTTGGGGACCCCCTCCATGGGACCCCTCATTTTGGGGACCCTCTCCACTTTGGGGACCCCTTAATTTTGGGGACTTTCTCCACTTTGGGGACCCCATTTTGAGGACCTCCAACCCATGGGACCCCCCCAATTTGGGGACCATTCCCACCTTGGTGACTCCCCCATTTTGGGGACCTTCAATGGACTCTCCCATTTTGGGGACAATTCCCACCTTGCTGACTCCCCCCATTTTGGGGACCTTCAATGGGCTCCCCCATTTTGGGGACCATTCCCACCTGGGTGACTCCCCCATTTTGGGGACCTTCAATGGACTCTCCCATTTTGGAAACTCCCCCCATTTTGGGGACCTTCAATGGACTCTCCCATTTTGGGGACCATTCCCACCTTGGTGACTCCCCCCATTTTGGGGACCTTCAATGGGATCTCCCATTTTGGGGACCTTCTCCACTTTGGGGACCTCCCCCAGGACTTGGTGGCCATTTTGGGACCAACCCCCAATTTTGGGGACCGTCCCATTTTGGGGGACCCCCCTCCCTGCCTTGGGGACCATCCCAGGATCTTGGGGACCCCCCCACTGTGGGGACCTCTCCATTTTGGGGACCTGATGGACATTGGGGGCACCAAGGTGGGACCTGGAGAACATTGAGGGGCACCAAGGTGGGACCTGATGGAGATCTGAGGTCACCAAGGTGGGACCTGATGGAGATCTGAGGTCACCAAGGTGGGACCTGGAGAAGGTTTGGGGTCACCAAGGTGGGACCTGCTGGAGGTTGGTGTCACCAAGGTGGGACCTGATGGACATTGGGGGCACCAAGGTGGGACCTGAAGGATCTGAAGAAGATTGAGGGGCACCAAGGTGGGACCTGCTGGGGATTGGGGGTCACCAAGGTGGGACCTGGAGGAGATCTGGGGTCACCAAGGTGGGACCTGGAGAACCTGGAGAACATTGAGGGGCACCAAGGTGGGACCTGGTGGAGGTTTGGGGTCACCAAGGTGGGACCTGATGGACATTGGGGTCACCAAGGTGGGACCTGGAGAACCTGGAGAACATTGAGGGGCACCAAGGTGGGACCTGATGGAGATCTGAGGTCACCAAGGTGGGACCTGGAGAAGGTTTGGGGTCACCAAGGTGGGACTTGGAAGTGGTGAGGTCACCAAGGTGGGACCTGCTGGAGATTGGGGGTCACCAAGGTGAGACCAGGAGAGGTGGAACCTGGAAGTGTTAGGGGCACAAGGGTGGGACCTGCTGGAGATGGGGGTCACCAAGGTGGGACCTGGAGAAGGTTTGGGGTCACCAAGGTGGAACCAGGAGATGTGGATCCTGGAAGTGGTGAGGTCACCAAGGTGGGACCTGCTGGAGATTGGGGATCACCAAGGTGGGACCTGGTGGAGATTTGGTGTCACCAAGGTGGGACCTGGAACTGGTGGGGTCACCAAGGTTGGACCTGGTGGAGATTGGGGTCCATCAGGGTGGCATGTGGAGGAACCGAAGGAGATTTGGGAGCACCAAGGTGGGACCTGGTGGAGATCTGAGGTCACCAAGGTGGGACCTGGAAGTGGTGGGAGCACCAAGGTGGGTCCTGCTGGAGATAGGGGGTTACCAAGGTGGGACCTTGTGGACATTGGGGTCACCAAGGTGGGACCTGGAGAAGATCTGGGGTCCCCAAGGTGGGAAATGGGAGTGGTGGGGGCACCAAGGTGGCACCTGCTGGAGGTTGGGGGTCACCAAGGTGGGACCTGGTGGAGATTTGGGGTCACCAAGGTGGGACCTGGAACTGGTGGGGTCACCAAGGTGGGACCTGATGGAGATTTGGGGTCACCAAGGTGGGACCTGGAGAAGATCTGGGGTCCCCAAGGTAGGACCTTGAGGATCTGAAGAAGATTGAGGGGAACCAAGGTGGGACCTGGAGGAGATTTGGGGTCACCAAAGTGGGACCTGCTGGGGATTGGGGTTCACCAAGGTGGGACCTGGAGAAGGTTTGGGGTCACCAAGGTGGAACCAGGAGATGTGGATCCTGGAAGTGGTGAGGTCACCAAGGTGGGACCTGCTGGAGCTTTGGGGTCACCAAGGTGGGACCTGGGGAAGGTTTGAGATCACCAAGGTAGAACCTGCTGGAGATTTGGGGGCACCAAAGGTGGGACCTGGAAGTGGTGAGGACATCAAGGTGGCACCTGCTGGAACTTGGAGGACCCCAAGGTGGGACCTGGAGGAGACTGGGGGGTCCATCATGGTGGGACCTGGAGGAGATCTGGGGTCACCAAAGTAGGTCCTGGAAATGGTGGGGGCACCAAGGGGGTCATAGTGGAAGTTGGAGGTCACCAAGGTGAGACCTGGTGGACATTGGGGTCACCAAGGTGGAATCTGGAAGATCTGAAGAAGATTGAGGGGCACCAAGGTGGGGCCTGCTGGAGAGTGTCCAAGGTTGAACCTGGAGGAGATCTGGGGTCACCAAAGTGGAACCTGGAGAAGATTTGGGGTCCCCAAGGTGGGACCTGGTGGAGACTGGGGGGTCCATCATGGTGGGACCTGGAGGAGATCTGGGGTCACCAAAGTGGAACCTGGAGAAGATTTGGGGTCCCCAAAGTGGGACCTGGCAGAGGTTGGGTCACCAAGGTGGGACCTGATGGACACTGTGGGGCACCAAGGTGGGACCTGGAACTGGTGGGAGCACCAGGGTGGGACCTGGTGGAGATTGGGGGTCACCAGGGTGGGACCTGGTGGAGATTGGGGGTCACCAGGGTGGGACCTGGAGAAGGTTTGGGGTCACCAAGGTGGGACCTGGTGGATCTGAAGAAGATTGAGGGGCACCAAGGTGGGACCTGCTGGAGGTTGGAGATGACCAAAGTGGAACCTGGAGGTTTGGGGTCACCAAGGTGGGACCTGGAGAAGGTTTGAGATCACCAAGGCAGAACCTGCTGGAGATTTGGGGACACCAAAGGTGGGACCTGGAAGTGGTGGGGACATCAAGGTGGCACCTGCTGGAACTTGGAGGACCCCAAGGTGGGACCTGGTGGAGATCTGGGGTCACCAAGGTGGGACCTGGAAATGGTGGGGGCACCAAGGGGGTCATAGTGGAAGTTGGAGGTCACCAAGGTGGGACCTGGTGGGACTTGGGGTCACCAAGGTGGAACCTGGAAGATCTGAAGAAGATTTGGGGACACCAAGGTGGGACCTGGTGGAGACTGGGGGGTCCATCACGGTGGGACCTGGAGGACCTGGAGGAGATCTGGGGTCACCAAAGTGGGACCTGGAGAAGATTTGGGGTCACCAAAATGGAATCTGGAGAAGATTTGGGGTCCCCAAGGTGGGACCTGGCAGAGGTTGGGTCACCAAGGTGGGACCTGGTGGACACTGTGGGGCACCAAGGTGGGACCTTGAGGAGATTTGGGGTCACCAAGGTGGGACCTGGAGGATCTGAAGAAGATTGAGGGGCACCAAGGAGGTCCTGCTGGAAGTTGGGGGGCACCAAGGTGGGATCTGGTGGAGATTGGGGGGTCCATCAGGGTGGGACGTGGAGGACCTGAAGGAGATCTGGGGTCACCAAGGTGGGACCTGGAAATGGTGGGGGCACCAAGGGGGTCATAGTGGAAGTTGGAGGTGACCAAGGTGGGACCTGGTGGACATTGGGGTCACCAAGGTGGAATCTGGAAGATCTGAAGAAGATTGAGGGGCACCAAGGTGGGGCCTGCTGGAGAGTGTCCAAGGTTGAACCTGGAGGAGATCTGGGGTCACCAAGGTGGGACCTGGTGGAGACTGGGGGGTCCATCATGGTGGGACCTGGAGGAGATCTGGGGTCACCAAAGTGGAACCTGGAGAAGATTTGGGGTCCCCAAGGTGGGACCTGGCAGAGGTTGGGTCACCAAGGTGGGACCTGATGGACATTGTGGGGCACCAAGGTGGGACCTGGAACTGGTGGGAGCACCAAGGTGGGACCTGGAACTGGTGGGAGCACCAAGGTGGGACCTGCTGGAGATTGGGGGTCACCAGGGTGGGACCTGGAGAAGATTTGGGGTCACCAAGGTGGGACCTGGAGGATCTGAAGAAGATTGAGGGGCACCAAGGTGGGTCCTGCTGGAGGTTGGAGATGACCAAAGTGGAACCTGGAGATCTGGGGTCACCAAGGTGGAACCTTGAGAAGATTTGGTGTCACCAAGGTGGGACCTGGAGTTTGTGGGGGCACCAAGAAGGTCCTCCTGGAACTTGGGGGTCACCAAGGTGAGACCTGCTGGAGGTTTGAGGGCACCTGGAGGAGATCGGGGGAACCAAGGTTGGAGCTGGAGGAGATTTGGGGTCACCAAGATGACTCCTGGCAGTGGTGGGGGCACCAAGGTGGGACCTGGAGGACCTGGAGAAGATTGAGGGGCACCAAGGTGGGAACTGGAGGAGATCAGGGACACCAAGGTGGGCTGGGCAGGACCAGGTGGAGATGGGTGCCCTGGTGGGTCCTGGAGGAGATGGTGGACACCAGGATGGGTCCAGGAGGAGGAGATGGACACCAAGGAGAAACCTGGAGGAGATGATGGACACCAGGATGGGTCCAGGAGGAGGAGATGGACACCAAGGAGAGACGTGAAGGACTTGGAGAAGATGATGGACACCAGGATGGGCCCAGCAGGAGCAGGAGGAGGTGATGGACCCAAAGTTGGGTCTTGGAGGACCTGGAGAAGATGATGGACACCAGGAGAAGATGATGGACCCCAGGATGGGCCCAGAAGAAGCAGGAGTTGATGGTGGAGCCCAAGATGGGTTCAGGAGGAGATGCTGGACCCATCTCCAAGATTGGTCCAAGTGTTGGATGGACACCAAGATGGGACCAGGAGGACCAGGAGGAGATGATGGATCCCAAGATGTCTCCAGGAGTTGATGGTGGACACCAAGATGGCTCCAGGAGGACCAGGAGATGATGAACCCCAAGGTGGCTCCAGGAGTTGATGGTGGACACCAAGATGGATTCAGAAGGACCAGGAGGAGATGGTGGTCCAGGAGATTGGTCCAGGATTTGATGGTGGACACCAGGATGGGTTCAGGAGGACCAGGAGCAGGTGATGGACCCCAAGATGGCTCCAGGAGGAGATGGTGGACACCAGGGTGGGCCCAGAGGAACCAGGAGTTGATGGTGGACTCCAAAATGGCTCCAGGAGTTGATGGTGGACACCAGGATGGGTTCAAGAGGACCAGGAAGAGATGGTGGACCCCAAGATGTCTCCAGGAGCTGATGGACACCAGGATGGGTTCAGGAGAACCAGGAGCAGATGATGGACCCCAAGATGTCTCCAGGAGTTGATGGTGGACACCAGGATGGGTTCAGAAGTGGATGGTGGACCCCAAGATGTCTCCAGGAGCTGATGGTGGACACCAGGATGGGTTCAGAAGAACCAGGAGCAGATGGGAGGTCCTGGGACAGCTCCAACAGGGCCGGGCAGCCCCGGTGGCTCCAGGACAGGTCCTGGTGGTGCCGACGTGGTGGGACAGGATGGACACGGGGACACGAGGGGACATCCGGCTCCTCCAGGATGGACAATCGGCCACCACTCCCATGGGCACCTCCCAGGTCTCCTCCCCGGGGTGGACAATTGTCACCGAGGTCCCCTGGTGTCCAGGTGACCTCCTCAACCCCATGGAGATCCCTCAGGACCAGGATGTTCCTCGGGACCCCCCAGAGAGGAACCGGGCGGTGACACAGCCAGAAGGTCGGGGTGGACCTCGAGGACTTCTCCTTGTCTGGGTGGGGATGGATGGAGACAATCCCTGGATGTTCTCCGTCCAGGAGCTCCTGCTGGAGATGGAGCTCAGCACGAGGGGAGGGTGGAGAAGCTCATGGAGCTCCTGGTTCTTGGTGGAGATGGAGCTCACCACGTGGTGGAGAACCTCATGGACCTCCTGGTTCTTGGTGGAGATGGAGCTCACCACGTGGTGGAGAACCTCATGGACCTCCTGGTTCTTGGTGGACATGGAGCTCACCACGTGGTGGAGAACCTCATGGACCTCCTGGTTCTTGGTAAGATGGAGCTCACCATGTCGTGGAGAACCTCATGGATCTCCTGCTCCTTGGTGAAGATGGAGCTCCTCACATGGACCTCAGGGTTCTTGGTGGAGATGAAGCTCACCACATGGTCCAGAACCTCATGGACCTGCACCTTCTCAGTGAAGATGGAGCTCACCAGGTGGTGGAGAACCTCATGGACCTCCAGGTTCTTCATGAAGATGGAGCTCACCACGTGGTGGAGAACCTCATGGACCTCCTGGTTCTTGGTGGACATGGAGCTCACCATGTCGTGGAGAACCTCATGGACCTCCAGGTTCTTGGTGGAGATGGAGTTCACTGCATGGTGAAGTTGGAGAACCTCATGGATCTCCTGCTCCTTGGTGGAGATGGAGCTCCTCACACGGACCTCAGGGTTCTTGGTGGAGATGGAGCTCACCACATGGTCCAGAACCTCATGGACCTGCACCTTCTCAGTGAAGATGGAGCTCACCACGTGGTGGAGAACCTCATGGACCTCCAGGTTCTTGGTGTAGATGGAACTCACCACGTGGTGAGGTTGGAGAACCTCATGGATCTCCTGTTTCTTGGTGGACATGGAGCTCACCAGGTGGTGCAGAACCTCACAAACCTCCAGGTTCTTGGTGGAGATGGAGCTCCCCACATGGTGAAGAACCTCACGGACCTCCAGGTTCTTGGTGGACATAGAGCTCACCACATGGACCTCCAGGTTCTTGGTGGAGATGGATCTCAGGGATCTCAGTGGAGATGGATCTCACCACATGGTGAAGAACCTCATGGACCTCCTGTTCCTGGTGGAGATGGATCTCCCCACATGATGGAGACCTCCTGGTTCCTGGTGCAGATGGATCTCCCCACATGGTGAAGAACCTCATATGGACCTCCTGTTTCTTGGTGGAGATGGATCTCCCCACGTGGTGAGGAACCTCATGGACCTCCTGTTTCTTGGTGGAGATGGATCTCCCCACGTGGTGAGGAACCTCATGGACCTCCTGGTTCCTGGTGGAGATGGATCTCCCCATGTGGTGAGGAACCTGCTGCTCCTGGTGGAGATGGATCTCACGACATGGTGGACAACCTCACGGACCTCCAGGTTCCTGGTGGAGATGGATCTCCCTATGTGGTGAAGAACCTCCTGGTGTTCCTGGTGTAGATGGATCTCCCCACATGGTGAAGAACCTCATGGACCTCCAGGTTCCTGGTAGAGATGGATCTCCCCATGTGGTGGACAACCTCATGGACTTCCTGTTCCTGGTGGAGATGGATCTCCCCACGTGGTGAAGAACCTCATGAACCTCCCAGTTCTTGGTGGAGATGGATCTCGCCACGTGGTGAGGAACCTGCTGCTTCTGGTGGAGATGGATCTCACGACATGATGGAGACCTCCTGGTTCCTGGTGGAGATGGATCTCCCCACGTGGTGAGGAACCTGCTGCTCCTGGCGCAGAGGTGGCACCACGTGGGGCCGGCGGCCCTGGCAGGGGACAGGTGGTGGTGGAAAACCTCCTGTTCCTGGTGGAGATGGAGCTCACCACATGGACCTCAGGGTTCTTGATGGAGATGGAACTCACCACGTGGTGGAGAACCTCATGAACCTCCCAGTTCCTGGTGGAGATGGATCTCCCCACGTGGTGAAGAACCTCATGGACCTCCTGTTCCTGATGGAGATGGATCTCCCCACGTGGTGAGGAACCTGCTGTTCCTGGTGGAGATGGGTGCCACACGTGGTGAGGAACCTCCTGTTCCTGGTGCAGAGGTGCCACCACGTGGTGGAGAACCTCCTGGTGGAGATGGATCTCCCCACGTGGTGGAGAACCTCATGGACCTCCTGGTGTTCCTGGTGGAGATGGATCTCCCCACGTGGTGAAGAACCTCATGGACCTCCAGGTTCCTGGTGGAGATGGGTGCCACCACGTGGTGAGGAACCTGCTGCTCCTGGCGCAGAGGTGCCACCACGTGGTGGAGAACCTGCTGTTCCTGGTGGAGATGGATCTCCCCACGTGGTGAAGAACCTCCTGTTCCTGATGGAGATGGATCTCACGACATGGTGAAGAACCTCCTGGTGTTCCTGGTGGAGATGGGTGCCACCGTGTGGTGAGGAACCTGCTGCTCGTGGTGGAGATGGGTGCCACACGTGGTGAAGAACCTCCTGGTTCCTGGTGGAGATGAGTGCCACCACGTGGTGAGGAACCTGCTGTTCCTGGTGGAGATGGATCTCCCTACGTGGTGAGGAACCTCCTGGTTCCTGGTGGAGATGGGTGCCACCACGTGGTGAGGAACCTGCTGCTCCTGGCGCAGAGGTGCCACCACGTGGTGGAGAACCTGCTGTTCCTGGTGGAGATGGGTGCCACCACGTGGTGAGGAACCTGCTGTTCCTGGCGCAGAGGTGCCACCACGTGGTGAAGAACCTCATGAACCTCCAGGTTCCTGGTGGAGATGGGTGCCACCACGTGGTGAGGAACCTGCTGCTCCTGGCGCAGAGGTGCCACCACGTGGTGCCGGCGGCCCTGGCAGGGGACAGCGTGGGCTGGGCTGGGGTGGGGTGGGGTGGCCGCTATAGGACGCCCTCCATGAAGCTGGTGTCCAGGTGCTGGATGAGGACCCGGATGAAGGACATCTCCTTGCGCGTGTTCTCGAAGATGACGCGCGGGTCGTCCGAGCGGCAGCGCAGGCAGTTGGGCGCCATCACCATGGCCAGGTTGTTCACGTCCATCTTGGTCACCGCCACGTTGGCCGGCTGCACGAACACCTGCAGGAGGTCCAGGAGAAAGATGGAGGTCAAGGGGGTGGTGGGACACCAGGTGGACACCATGGTTCTTCACCACGTGGTGACCACAGAGAAGCCAAGAGCACCTCAGGAGAAGGAACCAGGAGGTCACCAGGAGAACCAAGCCATGGGGTGGATGGAGATGATGGGTTGGTGGAACTCCTGGTTCTTCTCCTGGTGACCTTGGAGAACTCAAAATCACCTCAGGAGAAGGAACCAGGAGCACCAACCCACGGGGTGGGAGGAGAAAGATGGAGGTCAAGGGGGTGGTGGGACACCAGGTGGAGTTGGACATTCACCACGTGGTGACCACAGAGAAGCCAAAAACCACCTCAGGGAACCAGAAGGGGCAACCAGGAGCTCCAACCCATGGGATGGAGAAGGATGATGGAGGTGATGGGTTGGTGGAACTCCTGGTTCTTCTCATGGAGACCTTGGAGAACCCAAAACCACCTCAGGAGAAGGAACCAGGAGCTCCAACCCATGGGTGGGAGGAGAAAGATGGAGGTCAAGGGGGTGGTGGGACACCAGGTGGAGATGGACATTCACCACGTGGTGACCACAGAGAAGCCAAAAACCACCTCAGGGAACCAGAAGGGGCAACCAGGAGCTCCAACCCATGGGATGGAGAAGGATGATGGAGGTGATGGGTTGGTGGAACTCCTGGTTCTTCTCATGGAAACCTTGGAGAACCCAAAAGCACCTCAGGAGAAGGAACCAGAACACCAACCCATGGGGTGGGAGGAGAAACGGGGAGGTCACGGCGTGGTGGGACACCAGGTGGACATGGTTCTTCACCACGTGGTGACCACAGAGAAGCCAAAAACACCTCAGGAGAAGGAACCAGACCTGGAGGTCACCAGGAGAACCAAGCCATGGGGTGGAAGGAGAAGATGGAGGTGATGGGGTTGGTGGAACTCCTGGTTCTTCTCATGGTGACCTTGGAGAACCCAAACCCACCTCAGGAGAAGGAACCAGGAGAACCAAGCCATGGAATAGGAGAAGAAAGGGGGAGGTCAAGGGGGTGGTGGGACACCAGGTGGACACCATGGTTCTTCACCACGTGGTGACCACAGAGAAGCCAAAAACACCTCAGGAGAAGGAACCAGACCTGGAGATCACCAGGAGAACCAAGCCTGGAGGTCACCAGGAGAACCAAGCCATGGGGTGGATGGAGGAAGATGGAGGTGATGGGGTTGGTGAAACTCCCGGTTCTTCTCATGGTGACCTTGGAGAACCCAAAACCACCTCAGGAGAAGGAACCAGGAGGTCACCAGGGGCACCAACCCATGGGGTGGAAGGAGGAGATGGAGGTGGATGGGTTGGTGGAACTCCTGGTTCTTCTCATGGTGAACCCAATCCCACCTCAGGAGGAGGAACCAGGAGCACCAACCCATGGAATGGGAATAGAAAGTTGGAAATGATGGGGTTGGTGGAACTCCTGGTTCTTCTCATGGTGACCTTGGAGAACCCAAAACCAGCTCAGGAGAAGGAACCAGGAGCACCAACCCATGGGGTGGGAGGAGAAAGATGGAGGTCAAGGGGGTGGTGGGACACCAGGTGGACACGGTTCTTCACCACGTGGTGACCACAGAGAAGCCAAAAACACCTCAGGAGAAGGAACCAGACCTGGAGGTCACCAGGAGAACCAAGCCATGGAATAGGAGAAGAAAGGGGGAGGTCAAGGGGGTGGTGGGACACCAGGTAGGGTTGGACCTTCATCTTGTGGTGACCACAGAGAAGCCAAAAACACCTCAGGAGAAGGAACCAGACCTGGAGATCACCAGGAGAACCAAGCCTGGAGGTCACCAGGAGAACCAAGCCATGGGGTGGATGGAGATGATGGGTTGGTGGAACTCCTGGTTCTTCTCATGGTGACCTTGGAGAACCCAAACCCACCTCAGGAGAAGGAACCAGGAGCACCAACCCATGGGGTGGATGGAGGAAGATGGAGGTCACGGCGTGGTGGGACACCAGGTGGACGTGGTTCTTCACCACGTGGTGACCACAGAGAAGCCAAGAGCACCTCAGGAGAAGGAACCAGACCTGGAGGTCACCAGGAGCACCAAGCCATGGAAGAGGAGAAGAAAGGGGGAGGTCAACGGCATGGTGGGACACCAGGTGGAGTTGGACCTTCAGCATGTGGTGACCACAGAGAAGCCAAGGAACCAGGAGGTCACCAGGAGAACCAAGCCATGGGGAGGATGGAGGAAGATGGAGATGATGGGATTGGTGGAACTCCTGGTTCTTCTCATGGAAACCTTGGAGAACCCAAAAGCACCTCAGGAGAAGGAACCAGGAGCACCAACCCATGGGGTGGAGAAGGATGATGGAGGTGATGGGGTTGGTGGAACTCCTGGTTCTTCTCATGGAAACCTTGGAGAACCCAAAAGCACCTCAGGAGAAGGAACCAGGAGCACCAACCCATGGGGTGGGAGGAGAAAGATGGAGGTCAAGGGGGTGGTGGGACACCAGGTGGACGTGGTTCTTCATCTTGTGGTGACCTTGGAGAACCCAAAACCACCTCAGGAGAAGGAACCAGGAGGTCACCAGGAGCACCAACCCATGGGGTGGGAGGAGAAAGATGGAGGTCACGGCGTGGTGGGACACCAGGTGGACACCATGGTTCTTCACCACGTGGTGACCAAGGGAAGCCAAAAACATCTCAGGAGAAGGAACCAGACCTGGAGATCACCAGGAGAACCAAGCCTGGAGGTCACCAGGAGAACCAAGCCATGAGGAAGATGGAGGTGATGGGGTTGGTGGAACTCCTGGTTCTTCTCATGGTGACCTTGAGGAGTCCAAAACCACCTCAGGAGAAGGAACCAGGAGCACCAACCCATGGGGTGGGAGGAGAAAGGGGGAGGTCAACGGCGTGGTGGGACACCAGGTGGACGTGGTTCTTCACCACGTGGTGACCACAGAGAAGCCAAGAGCACCTCAGGAGAAGGAACCAGACCTGGAGGTCACCAGGAGAACCAAGCCATGAGGAAGATGGAGATGATGGGGTTGGTGGAACTCCCAGTTCTTCTCATGGAAACCTTGGAGAACCCAAACCCACCTCAGGAGAAGGAACCAGGAGCACCAACCCATGGGGTGGGAGGAAATGAGAGAGTCATGGGCTTGGTGGAACAGTGCGGTTCCTCTCATGGTGACCTCGAAGAACCCAAACCCACCTCAGGAGAAGGAACCAGGAGGCACCAACCATGGGTGTGAGAGGAAAGATGGAGATGATGGGTTGGTGGAACTCCTGGTTCTTCTCATGGATGAACCCTCGGAAGGAACCAGAACCAACCCATGGGAGAGGAACAGGAGCTGGATGGAAACCGGTCTCCATGGTGGAAGCAACACTCGAAGGAACCAGAGGTGGCAAGTCATGGAACGGAGAAGGAAAGAGGAGGTGATGGGTTGGTGGAACTCCGGTTCTTCTCATGGAACCTTGAGAACCCAAAACCACCTCAGGAAAGGAACCAGGAGTCACCAGGCACCAACTCATGGGTGGTGAAGGAGAGATGGAGGTGATGGGGTTGGTGGAACTCCTGGTTTTCTCTGGTGACCAACTCAGAGATGAGACCCAGAGACACCCAGAAGAACGAGCTCTGGGAAACCCCCATGGATCGAACCAACCCAAGGACGGACACATGGGAGGAAGAAGATGGAGATGATGGGGTTGGTGGAACTCCTGGTTCTCGTGTCACCACGGGATGAAATTGGAGAACCCAAACCCACCTCAGGAGAAGGAACCAGGAGCACCAACCCATGGAATGGGAGGAGGAAGATGGAGGTGACAAGGTTCATGGAAATCCCGGTTCTTGAGCATGATGGGGTCACCATGGGGTGAAGTTGGAGAACCCAAACCCACCTCAGGAGGAGGAACCAGGAGGTCACCAGGAGCACCAACTCATGGGGTGGTGGAAAGCAGATAGAAGTGATGGGATTGGTGGAACTCCCGGTTCTTCTCATGGTGACCTCGAAGAACCCAAACCCACCTCAGGAGGAGGAACCAGGAGCACAAAGTCATGGGGTGGTAGAAGGGAAATGGAGATGATGGGGTTGGTGGAACTCTTGGTTCTCGTGTCACCATGAGATGACCTCAAAGAACCCAAACCCACCTCAGGAGAAGGAACCAGGAGCACAAAGTCAGGGGGTGGTGGACGGGAAATGGAAGCCATGGGATTGGTGGAACTCCTGGTTCTTGTGTCACCATGAGGTGAAGTTGGAGAACCCAAAACCACCTCAGGAGGAGGAACCAGGAGCACCAACCCATGGGGTGGGAGTAGAAAGTTGGAAGTGATGGGGTTGGTGGAACTCCCGGTTCTTCTCATGGTGACCTCGAAGAACCCAAACCCACCTCAGGAGAAGGAACCAGGAGCACCAACCCATGGGGAGGGAGGAGAAACGGGGAGGTCAACAGCATGGTGGGACACCAGGTGGACACGGTTCTTCACCACGTGGTGACCACAGAGAAGCCAGAGCCACCTCAAGGAACCAGAAGGGGCAACCAGGAGCTCCAACCCATGGGATGGAGAAGGATGATGGAGGTGATGGGGTTGGTGGAACTCCTGGTTCTTCTCATGGAAACCTTGGAGAACCCAAAAGCACCTCAGGAGAAGGAATCCGGAGCAGCAGCTCATGGAACGGGAGGGGAAAGGGGGAGGTCAAGGGGGTGGTGGGACACCAGGTGGACGTGGTTCTTCACCACGTGGTGACCACAGAGAAGCCAAGAGCACCTCAGGAGAAGGAACCAGACCTGGAGGTCACCAGGAGCTCCAACCCATGGGATGGAGAAGGATGATGGAGATGATGGGGTTGGTGGAACTCCCGGTTCCTCTCATGATGACCTTGAAGAACCCAAACCCACCTCAGGAGAAGGAACCACGAGCACCAACCCACGGGGTGGCCGACGGGAAATGGAAGCCATGGCCTTGGAGACCCCATAACCACGTGAGGACACCCCGTGCCACCCTCAGGTCCCGCCCCAGCAGAAGGTCCCCGCGGGCACCTGGAGGAAGCGGATGAGGTAGCAGAGCACCATCCTGTTGATGCGGGGCAGCGCCTGCACCACGGCCACGGCGGCCTCGGGGCTCTCGTAGTGGGAGATGCAGCGCTCGTAGAACTCGTGCGGGATCAGCGGCTCCTCCAGCTCGCGGTACCACAGCTTCAGCAGCGACGCTGCAGAGGACAACCCACCGTGAGGACCTCCTGCCACCGGGAAGGAGGTCCCACCACCCAACAAAGCCCCCCAGGTCCTACCGGGAACGTGCGGGTCCTCCAGGCCGGTGGGGATCTTCCACTGGTCCACCTGGAGCTTGAGGGCGTTGACCTCGTCGATGTCACCGGGGACCCTGTGGAGATGGGATGGAGGGGGTGGTGGGGTGGGACCGGTGGAGAACCTGGTGGGGACGTCAGCTGGGCGTGGAGATGGTGGGGGCCACCATGATTGTGGTGGCCACCATGGAGAAACCTCCATGGCCTTGGAGCTGTTTTGGGACCTTGGTGCCACCAAGACCTCACCATGACTGTGGTGGTCACCATGGAGAAACCTCCATGGCCTTGGACATGTTTTGGGACCTTGGTGCCACCAAGACCTCACCATGATTGTGGTGGCCACCATGGAGAAACATCCATGGCCATGGAGCTGTTTTGGACGTTGGTGCCACCAAGACCTCACCATGACTGTGGTGGACACCATGGAGAAACCCCCATGGCCATGGAGACATCTTGGGAGCTTCTTGGTGCCACCAAGAGCCTACCATGACTGGTGGCCACCATGGAGAAACCTCCATGGCCCTGGAGCTGTTTTGGGACCTTGGTGCCACCAAGACCCCACCATGACTGTGGTGGCCACCATGGAGAAACCTCCATGGCCTTGGAGGTGTTCTGGGACCTTGGTGTCACCAAGATCCCACCATGATTGTGGTGGACACCATGGAGAAACCTCCATCGGGGGATGGAGGGGGTGGTGGGGTGGGACCGGTGGGGACATCCCGGATCTGCAGATCCCCTCCAGGAGAACCAGGTGGGGACGTCAGCTGGGCGTGGAGATGGTGGGGGCCACCATGATTGTGGTGGACACCATGGAGAAACCTCCATGGCCTTGGAGCTGTTTTGGGACTTTGGTGTCACCAAGATCCCACCATGACTGGTGGACATCATGGAGAAACCTCCATCGGGGGATGGAGGGGCTGGTGGGGTGGGACCGGTGGAGAACCTGGTGGGGACATCAGCTGGGCGTGGAAATGGTGGGGGCCACCATGACCCCATCATGACTGTGGTGGCCACCATGGAGAAACCTCCATGGCCTTGGAGATGTTTTGGGAGCTTCTTGGTGCCACCAAGATCTTGCCATGACCTCCATGGAGAAACCCCCATGGCCTTGGAGATATCTTGGGAGCTTGGTGCCACCAAGACCTCACCATGACTGGTGGCCACCATGGAGAAACCTCCATGGCCATGGAGATGTTTTGGACCTTGGTGCCACCAAGACCTCACCATGACTCTGGTGGCCACCATGGAGAAACCTCCATGGCCTTGGAGATGTTTTGGGAGCTTCTTGGTGCCACCAAGATCTTGCCATGATCTCCATGGAGAAACCTCCATGACCTTGGAGACATCTTGAGAGTTGGAGCCACCAGGACCTCACCATGACTGGTGGCCACCATGGAGAAACCTCCATGGTCTTGGAGCCATCTTGGGAGCTTGTTGGTGCCACCAGGAGCCCATCTTGGGGGACATCAGGGAGAAACCTCCACGGCCTTGGAGATATCTTGGGACCTTGGTGCCACCAAGATCCCACCATGATTGTGGTGGCCACCATGGAGAAACCTCCCATGGACCAAGAAGAACCTGGATGGTGCCACCAAGACTTCAGCATGGTGGTGACCATGTGGTGGCCACCATGGAGAAACCTCCATGGCCTTGGAGACATCTTGGGAGCTTGGTGCCACCAGGAGCCCATCTTGGGGGACACCATGGAGAAACCTCCATCGGGTGATGAAGGGGGTGGTGGGGTGGGACCGGTGGGGACATCCTGGATCTGCAGGTCCCCTCCAGGAGAACCAGGTGGGGACATCAGCTGGGCGTGGAGATGGTGGGGGCCACCATGATTGTGGTGGCCACCATGGAGAAACCTCCATGGCCCTGGAGCTGTTTTGGGACCTTGGTGCCACCAAGACCTCACCATGATTGTGGTGGACACCATGGAGAAGCCTCCATGGTCTTGGAGAGGTTTTGGGACCTTGGTGTCACCAAGACCTCACCATGACTGTGGTGGACACCATGGAGAAACCTCCATCGGGTGATGAAGGGGGTGGTGGGGTGGGACCGGTGGGGACATCCCGGATCTGCAGGGCTGGGTGGTCCAGGAGAACCTGGTGGGGACGTCAGCTGGGCATGGAGATGGTGGGGGCCACCAGGAGACCATCTTGGGGGACATTGTGGAGAAACCCCCATGGCCATGGAGACATCTTGGGAGCTTCTTGGTGCCACCAAGACCCCACCATGACTGGTGGACACCATGGAGAAACCTCCATGACCTTGCAGATATCTTGGGAGCTTGGTGCCACCAGAAGTCCATCTTGGGGGACATCAGGGAGAAACCTCCAGGGCCCTGGAGCTGTTTTGGGACCTTGGTGCCACCAAGATCCCACCATGACTGTGGTGGACACCATGGAGAAACCTCCATGGCCTTGGAGATGTTTTGGGAGCTTCTTGGTGCCACCAAGATCTTGCCATGATCTCCATGGAGAAACCTCCATGACCTTGGAGACATCTTGAGAGTTGGAGCCACCAAGACCTCACCATGATTGTGGTGGCCACCATGGAGAAACCTCCATGGCCTTGGAGGTGTTCTGGGACCTTGGTGTCACCAAGATCCCACCATGACTTTGACGCCCACCATGGAGAAACCTTTATGGAGCAAGGAGAACCTGGATGGTGCCACCAAGACCTTGCCATGACTGTGGTGGTCACCACGGAGGAACTGTCTTAGGAGCTTCTTGGTGCCACCAAGATCCCACCATGACTGTGGTGGCCACCATGGACAAACCTCCATGGACCAAGGAGAACCTGGATGGTGCCACCAAGACCCCACCATGGCTGTGGTGGCCACCATGGAGGAACCTCCATGACCTTGCAGGTATCTTGGGAGCTTGGTGCCACCAGGAGTCCATCTTGGGGGACACCATGGAGAAACCTCCATGGCCTTGGAGATATCTTGGGACCTTGGTGTCACCAAGATCCCACCATGGCTGTGGTGGCCACCATGGACAAACCTCCATGACCTTGGAGGAAGAAGAAGGTGAGGGAACCCAGTGGATGGTGCCACCAAGATCCCACCATCACTTTGGTGGCCACCATGGAGAAACCTCCACGGCCTTGCAGACATCTTGAGAGCTTGGTGCCACCAAGACCCCACCACCACTTTGTTGTCCACCACAAACAAACCCCCATGACCCTGGAGCAGATTTGGGACCTTGGTGCCACCAAGACCCCACCATGACTGTGGTGGCCACCACGAAGGAACCCCCATGGACCAAGGAGAACCTGGATGGTGCCACCAAGACCTCAACATCACTTTGGTGGCCACCATGAAGGAACCTCCATGTCCCTGGAGCTGTTTTGGGACCTTGGTGCCACCAAGACCCCACCATGACTTTGATGGCCACCATGAAGAAACCCCCATGCACCAAGGAGAACCTGGATGGTGCCACCACCACTTTGCTGTCCACCACAAACCAACCCCCATGGACTTGGAGCTGTTTTGGGACTTTGGTGTCACCAAGATCCCACCATGACTGGTGGACATCATGGAGAAACCTCCATGACCTTGCAGATATGTTGGGAGCTTGGTGCCACCAAGATCCCACCATGACTGTGGTGGTCACCATGGTGGACCAAGAAGAACCTTGATGGCACCACCAAGACCCCACCACCACTTTGTTGTCCACCACAAACAAACCTCCATGGCCTTGGAGACATCTTGGGACCTTGGTGCTACCAACATCCCACCATGACTCTGGTGGCCACCATGAAGGAACGCCCAGGGACCAAGAAGAACCTTGATGGCACCACCAAGACCCCACCACCACTTTGTTGTCCACCACAAACAAACCTCCATGGCCTTGGAGACATCTTGGGACCTTGGTGCCACCAAGACCTCACCATGACTGTGGTGGACACCATGGAGAAACCTCCATGGCCTTGGAGAACCTTGATGGCACCACCAAGACCCCACCACCACTTTGTTGTCCACCACAAACCAACCCCCATGACCTTCCAGCACCCACCAGAGCAGAAGAACCCCAGAACCCCCAACCTTCTCGAGAACCTCCACCTCACCACCAGCACCACGAGGTGTCCCTGGGCGTGGGGTGGCTTTACCTGAAGATGCCCTCGGTCTGGTCGCCGTTGAGGGCCAGGACCTCCTCGGAGAGCCGGGTCTGCACCCAGGGCAGCTGCCGGTCGGGGTAGCGCTCCTTCTGCATGGCCACGATCTCCTGCAGCGAGCTGCCGAACATGGACGGGCTGAAGATGGCGTTCTTGGCGTGCCGGATCTCCTCCAGGTTCGGCTTCTTCAGGCCCTGCAGGGACAACCCAGGTCAGCGTGGAGCTCCGGGTGGGATCTGCTCGGCGCCACCGCCTGTGCGTGGTGGAGCTCCGTGGTGGAGCTCCGTGGTGGGGCTTCGTGGTGGAGCTCCGTGGTGGAGCTCCATGGTGGAGCTTCGTGGTGGAGCTCCATGGTGGAGCTTCGTGGTGGAGCTCCATGGTGGAGCTTCGTGGTGGGGCTTCGTGGTGGAGCTCCATGGTGGAGCTCCATGGTGGAGCTTCGTGGTGGAGCTCCGTGGTGGAGCTCCGTGGTGGAGCTCCATGGTGGAGCTTCGTGGTGGAGCTCCATGGTGGAGCTCCATGGTGGAGCTCCATGGTGGAGCTTCGTGGTGGAGCTCCATGGTGGAGCTTCGTGGTGGAGCTCCGTGGTGGAGCTTCGTGGTGGAGCTTCGTGGTGGAGCTCCATGGTGGAGCTCCATGGTGGAGCTTCGTGGTGGGATCCCAGGACACGTGGGCGTGGTGGTTCCACCAGCGTGCGAGGGGGGAAGGTGGAGGAGCCAAAAGCCTGTGGTGGCCACCATGGAGAAACCGCCATGGAGCGAGGAGAACCTGGATGGTCCCACCATGACTGTGGTGGCCACCATGGAGAAACCGCCATGGAGCGAGGAGAACCTGGATGGTGCCACCAAGACCTTGCCATGACTGTGGTGGTCACCATGGAGAAACCTCCATGGAGTGAGGAGAACCTGGATGGTGCCACCGAGACCCCATCATGACTTTGGTGGCCACCATGGAGAAACCCCCATGGACCAAGAAGAACCTGGATGGTGGCACCAAGACCTCACCACAACTTTGGTGTCCACCACGAACGATCCCCATGACCTTGGAGGAAGAAGAAGTTGAGGGAACCCAGTGGATGGTGCCACCAAGATCCCACCATGACTTTGGTGGCCACCACAGAGAAACCTCCAAAGACTTGGAGACATCTTGGGACCTTGGTGCCACCAAGACCCCACCGTGACTGTGGTGGTCACCATGGAGCAAGGAGAAGTTGGAGGGACCCACCTGGATGGTGCCACCAAGACCCTGCCATGACTCTGGGGGCCACCATGGAGGAACTGTCTTGGGAGCTTCTTGATGCCACCAAGATCCCACCATGACTCTGGTGGCCACCATGGAGAAACCTCCATGGCCTTGGAGCTCGTTTGGGAGCTTGGTGCCACCAGGAGACCATCTTGGGGGACACCATGGAGAAACCTCCATGGACTTGGAGACATTTTGGGAGCTTCTGGTGCCACCGAGACCTCACCATGACTGTGGTGGCCACCATGGAGAAACCTCCATGGAGCAAGGAGAACCTGGATGGTGCCACCAACACCCCACCATGACTGTGGTGGCCACCATGGAGAAACCTCCATGGCCTTGGAGAAAGGAGAAGTTGAGGGAACCCAGTGGATGGTGGCCACTGAGGTGACCTCAGGAGAAGGAACCAGATCCATCCATGGATCCATCCATCCATCCATCCATCCATCCATGGATCCATCCATCCATCCATCCCCATGGAGCTTGGTGGGACCATGGCCACGCTGGAGGATCTCCACCCATGGATTTGTCCAGGAGGAGAAGGAGCCTCAGCTCTGGGATTCTTCTGGAAAGCTGAACATCGGTGCTGGGCTTCCAGAAGGTCCCCAGGAGTTCCTCAGAAAGTTCCCAGAAGGTTCCTCCCCATAAGGTTTCCAGAAGGTCTCCAGATGTTCCTCAGAAAGCTCCCAGAAGGTCTCCAGAGTTTCCAGGTCTCCAGAAGTTCCTCAGAAAGTTCCCAGAAGGTCTCCAGGAGTTCCTCAGAAAGTTCCCAGAAGGTTTCTCCCTATAAGGTTTCCAGAAGGTCTCCAGAAGTTCCTCAGAAAGTTCTCAGAAGATCTCCAGAGAGTTTCCAGAGGTTCTCCAGAAGTTCCTCAGAAAGTTCCCAGAAGGTCCCTCCCTATAAGGTTTCCAGAAGGTCTCCAGAAGTTCCTCAGAAAGTTCTCAGAAGGTCCCTCCCTATAAGGTTTCCAGAAGGTCTCCAGAAGTTCCTCAGATATTTCCCAGAAGATCTCCAGAGAGTTTCCAGAGGTTCTCCAGAAGTTCCTCAGAAAGCTCCCAGAAGGTCCCCAGAGTTCCCAGTTCTCCAGAAGTTCCTCAGAAAGCTCCCAGAAGATCTCCAGAGAGTTTCCAGAAGTTCTTCATGAGTTCCTCAGAAGTTCCCAGAAGGTCTCTCCCTATAAGGTTTCCAGAAGGTCTCCAGAAGCTCCTTAGATAAGTCCCAGAAGGTCTCCAGAGAGTTCCCAGAAGGTCTCCAGGAGTTCCTCAGAAAGTTCCCAGAAGGTCTCCAGAGAGTTCCCAGAGGTTCTCCAGAAGTTCCTCAGAAAGTTCCCAGAAGGTCCCTCCCTATAGGGTTTCCAAAAGGTCTCCAGAAGTTCCTTAGAAAGCTCCCACAAGGTCTCCAGGAGTTCCTCAGAAGTTCCCAGAAGGTTCCTCCCCATAAGGTCTCCAGAAGGTCTCCAGAAGTTCCTCAGGAAGTTCTCAGAAGGTCTCCAGGGAGTTCCCAGAAGGTCTCCTGAAGTTCACCAGATGGTCTCTGGAATGTCTTCAGAAAGTCCCCAGAAAATCCCCAGAAGGTCTCCAGAAGGTCCTCAGAGGTCTCCAGGGGACTCCCAGGAGTTCTCCTGAAGGTCCTTAGAAGGTTCCCAGAAGGTCCCTGCAAGATCTTCAGGGAGTTCCCAGAGCATCTCCAGAAGATCCTCGGTCACTCTCCAGGGTGTCTTCAGAAGATCCACAGGAGGTCCTTAAAAGGTCTCCACAAAGTCCTCAGGAGGTCTCCAGAAGGTTCCCAGAAGTTCCTCAGAAAATTCCCACAAGGTCCTCCCTGCCAGGTTCTCAGGTGGTCTCCTGAAGATCTCCTGATGGTCCCTGGAACGTCTTCTGAAGGTCCACAGAAGGTCCTTAAGAAGTTTCCAGAACATTTCCAGGAGGTCTCCTAAAGGTGAAACTCTGCAGAAAATTTCCAGGTGGTCTCCAGAAGTCTTCAGGGAGTTCTCAGAAGTTCTCCAGAAGATCCCCAGATGGGTTTTAAGAGGTGCCCAGAAGATCCTTTCAGGGTTTCCAGAAGGTTCTCAGAAGTTCTCCAGAAGGTCCCCAGATGCTTCCCAGAAGCTCCCCACACGGAGTTCTCCACAAAGTCCTCAGGAGGTCTCCAGAAGAATCCCAGAAGTTCCTCAGAAAATTCCCACAAGGTCCTCCCTGCCAGGTTCTCAGGGGGTCTCCTGAAGATCTCCTGATGGTCCCTGGAACATCTTCTGAAGGCCCTCAGAAGGTCCTTAAGAAGTTTCCAGAACATTCCCAGAAGGTCTCCTAAAGGTCTTCACGAGGTTCTCAGAAACTCTCCAAAAGTTCTTCAGAAGTCTTCAGGAAGTTCTCAGAAGTTCTCCAGAAGTTCTCCAGAAGATCCCCAGATGGGTTTTAAGAGGTGCCCAGAAGATCCTTTCAGGCTTTCCAGAAGGTTCCCAGAAGGTTCCCGGAACTTCTCCAGAAGATCCCCAGATGCTTCCCAGAAGCTCCCCACAAGGAGTTCTCCACAAAGTCCTCAGAAGATCTCCAGAAGGTTCCCAGAAGTTCCTCAGAAAATTCCCACAAGGTCCTCCCTGCCAGGTTCTCAGAAGGTCTCCTGAAGATCTCCTGATGGTCGCTGGAACACCAGGTGGTCTCCAGAAGTCTTCAGGGAGTTCCCAGAAGGTTCCCAGAAGTTCTCCAGAAGATCCCCAGATGCTTCCCAGAAGCTCCCCACAAGGAGTTCTCCACAAAGTCCTCAGAAGATCTCCAGAAGAATCCCAGAAGTTCTCCAGAAGTTCCTCAGAAAATTCCCACAAGGTCCTCCCTGCCAGGTTCTCAGAAGGTCTCCTGAAGATCTCCTGATGGTCTCTGGAACATCTTCTGAAGGCCCTCAGAAGGTCCTTAAGAAGTTTCCAGAACATTCCCAGAAGGTCTCCTAAAGGTCTTCACGAGGTTCTCAGAAACTCTCCAAAAGTTCTCCAGAAGTCTTCAGGGAGTTCTCAGAAGTTCTCCAGAAGATCCCCAGATGGGTTTTAAGAGGTGCCCAGAAGATCCTTTCAGGCTTTCCAGAAGGTTCCCAGATGGTTCTTGGAAGTTCTCCAGAAGATCCCCAGATGCTTCCCAGAACCTCCCTCCGAGGAGTTCTCCAGAAATGTCCCAGAAGGTTCCCAGAAGTTCTCCAGAAGTTCCTTAGACGCTCTCCAGAAGATCTCCTGAAGGTCTCCAGAAGTCTTCAGGGAGTTCTCAGAAGTTCTCCAGAAGATCCCCAGATGGGTTTCATGAGGTGCCCAGAAGATCCTTTCAGGCTTTCCAGAAGGTTCCCAGATGGTTCTCAGAAGTTCTCCAGAAGTTCCTTAGATGTTCTCCCGAAGACCTCCAGGTCTCCAGAGGTTCTCCTGAAGTTCTCCAGAAGATCCCCAGAAGTTCTCCAGAAATGTTCCAGAAGGTTCCCAGAAGTTCTCCAGGAGTTCCTTAGATGTTCTCCCGAAGACCTCCAGGTCTCCAGAAGTTCTCCAGAAATGTTCCAGAAGCTTCCCAGAAGTTCCTTAGATGCTCTCCAGGACATCTCCAGGCCTCCAGAGGTTCTCCTGAAGTTCTCCAGAAGTTCTCCAGAAATGTTCCAGAAGCTTCCCAGAAGTTCCTTAGATGCTCTCCAGGACATCTCCAGGTCTCCACAAGTTCTCCTCAAGTTCTCCTCAAGTTCTCCTCAAGTTCTCCTCAAGTTCTCCTCAAGTTCTCCACAAGTTCTCCTCAAGTTCTCCTCAAGTTCTCCTCAAGTTCTCCTCAAGTTCTCCACAAGTTCTCCTCAAGTTCTCCTCAAGTTCTCCTCAAGTTCTCCTCAAGTTCTCCTCAAGTTCTCCACAAGTTCTCCTCAAGTTCTCCTCAAGTTCTCCACAAGTTCTCAAGTTCTCCTCAAGTTCTCCTCAAGTTCCTCAAAAGTTCTCCACCCAGTTCTCCTCAAGTTCTCCACAAGTTCTCCTCAAGTTCCCCACAAGTTCTCCTCAAAAGTTCTCCTCAAGTTCTCCACAAGTTCTCCTCAAGTTCCCCACAAGTTCTCCACAAGTTCTCCTCAAGTTCTCCACAAGTTCTCCTCAAGTTCTCCACAAGTTCTCCACAAGTTCCCCACAAGTTCTCCACAAGTTCTCCTCAAGTTCTCCTCAAGTTCTCCTCAAGTTCTCCACAAGTTCTCCTCAAGTTCTCCACAAGTTCTCCTCAAGTTCTCCTCAAGTTCTCCACAAGTTCTCCTCAAGTTCTCCACAAGTTCTCCACAAGTTCTCCTCAAACGTTCTCCTCAAGTTCTCCTCAAGTTCTCCTCAAGTTCTCCTCAAGTTCTCCAAGTTCCCCACAAGTTCTCCTCAAGTTCTCCTCAAGTTCTCCTCAAGTTCCCCACAAGTTCTCCACAAGTTCTCCTCAAGTTCTCCTCAAGTTCCCCACAAGTTCTCCTCAAGTTCTCCTCAAGTTCTCCTCAAGTTCTCCTCAAGTTCTCCTCAAGTTCTCCTCAAGTTCTCCTCAAGTTCTCCTCAAGTTCTCCTCAAGTTCTCCTCAAGTTCTCCTCACCACCACCACCACCCATCCCACCTCCCTCCCTCCTCCTCCTCCAGCCCTTCCCCAACCCCAGGAGCTCCAGGATGGCCCTGGTGGGAGGTGACCTCATTGTCCCCTGGTTGTCCCCTCATTGTCCCCGGGTTGTCCCCGGGTTGTCCCCCCCGGCCAAGGCCACCCCAGGTCCCGGTACCTTCTTGGCCCCGGTCAGCGCCGCCTTCTGCAGTTTGTTGTAGCAGTACTTGGCGTAGGTGCTGATGGCCACCCCTGCAGGAGAAGACACGGTGGGTGGTGGGATGTCACCTCCAGGGCGGTGGGATGTCACCTCCAGGACCTTAAGGAGCTCCCCCTGTCCCCTCCCCATGGTCCTTCTCCATCCCCATCCTGTGTCCTCCTCAAACCTCTCAAGAACCTTGGAGGAACCACCCGAGGTGGAGCTCTGGAGCTCCGTGGTGGCTCCATCTCAGGTGGCTTTTGGAGGCTCCATCTCAGGTGGCTTTTGGAGGCCACCACTGCCACGGTCACCACTCCCACCCCCTCTGTCTTCTCCAGGTCCCACCACTTCCATCTTCTCACCCCATCTCCTGTTCCTGATGTTCTCCAGTGAGGAGATGGCGCCGATCCCACCAACCCTGGAGACCTGAGGGGACCTTCTGGACCAAACCTTGGTGGGACTTGGTGGAACCTTCTGGACCATTCCAGGAGAAACCCCGGGGACCTGATGGGACTTTCTGGACCATTCCAGGAGAAGCTCTGGGGACCTGGTGGGACCTTCTGGACCATCCCAGGAGAAACCCCTGGGACCTGGTGGGACCTTCTGGAAAATCCCAACAGCCCTGAGAACCTGGTGGGACCTTCTGGACCAACCCTTGGTGGGACTTGGTGGAACCCTCTGGACCATTCCAGGAGAAACCCCGGGGACCTGGTGGGACCTTCTGGACCATCCTGGGAGAAGCTCTGGGGACCTGGTGGGACCTTCTGGACCATCCCAGGAGAAACCCTGAGGACCTGGTGGGACCTTCTGGACCATCCCAGGAGAAGCTCTGGGGACCTGGTGGGACCTTCTGGACCATCCCAGGAGAAGCTCTGGGGACCTGGTGGGACCTTCTGGAAAATCCCAACAGCCCTGAGAACCTGGTGGGACCTCCTGGACCAACCCTTGGTGGGACTTGGTGGAACCTTCTGGACCATTCCAGGAGAAACCCTGGGGACCTGGTGGGACCTTCTGGACCATCCCAGAGCCTTGGAGATCTGGTGGAACCATCTGAACCATCCCAAAAACCCCAGGGACCTGGTGGGACCTTCTGGACAACCTTAGAAGAAACTCTGGGACTTGGTGGGACCTTCTGGACCATCCCAGGAGAAACCCTGGGGACCTGGTGGGACCTTCTGGATCATTCCCAGAGTCTTGGGACCCTCTGGACCATTCCTGGAGAAACCCTGGGGACCTGATGGGACCTTCTGGACCATCCCAGAAGAAGTTCTGGGGACCCGGTGGGACCTTCTGGAAAATCCCAACAGTCCTGGAGACCTGGTGGGTCTCCCTTGGTGGGACTTGGTGGGACCTTCTGGACCATCCCAGGACAAACCCCAGGGACGTGATGGGACTTTCTGGAGCATCCTGGGAGAAGTTCTGGGGACCTGGTGGGACCTTCTGGACCATCCCAGAGTCTTGGGACCCTCTGGACCATTCCAGGAGAAACCCTGGGGACCTGGTGGGACCTTCTAGAGCATCCAAGGAGAAGCTCTGGGGACCTGGTGGGACCTTCTGGACCATCCCAAAAACCCTGGGGACCTGGTGGGACCTTCTGGATCATTCCCAGAGCCTTGGGACCCTCTGGACCATCCCAGGAGAAGTTCTGGAGACCTGGTGGGACTTTCTGGATCATCCCAGAGCCTTGGAGACCTGGTGGGACCTTCTGGACCATCCCAGGAGAAGCTCTGGGGACCTGGTGGGACCTTCTGGACAACCTTAGAAGAAACTCTGGGACTTGGTGGGACCTTCTGGACCATCCCAAAAACCCTGAGGACCTGGTGGGACCTTCTGGATCATTCCCAGAGCCTTGGGACCTTCTGGACCATTCCAGGAGAAACCCTGGGGACCTGATGGGACCTTCTGGACCATCCCAGGAGAAGCTTTGGGGACCTGGTGGGACCTTCTGGACCAACCCTTGGTGGGACTTGGTGGAACCTTCTGGACCATTCCAGGAGAAACCCTGGGGACCTGATGGGACCTTCTGGACCATCCCAGAGCCTTGGAGACCTGGTGGGACCTTCTGGACCATCCCAGGAGAAGTTCTGGGGACCTGGTGGGACCTTCTGGACCATCCCAGGAGAAGCTCTGGGGACCTGGTGGGACCTTCTGGAGCATCCCAGAGCCTTGGAGACCTGGTGGGACCTTCTGGACCATCCAGGAGAAGTTCTGGGGACCTTCTGGAAAATCCCAAAAACCCTGAGAACCTGGTGGGACCTTCTGGACCAACCCTTGGTGGGACTTGGTGGAACCCTCTGGACCATTCCAGGAGAAACCCCGGGGACCTGGTGGGACCTTCTGGACCATCCCAGAGCCTTGGGGACCTGGTGGGACCTTCTGGACCATCCCAACAGCCCCGGGAACACCAACACCAATGCCAATACTGCTAACACTAATATTAATTCTAATACTAATACTATTAATATTATTAAATAAATGACACCAAGTCCACCTGACCATTATTAATTACCCCAATTAATGCGATACTAATATTAATACCAATACTAATATTAATATTAGTACTAATACTACTAACATTAATATTAATACCAACACTAATAGTAATAATATTATTAAATAAATGACACCAAGTCTGCCTGACCGTTATTAATTACCCCAATTAATGCAATACCAGTGCCAATACCAATGCCAATGGTACTAACGCTAACATTAATACTAATACTAATAATATTAATATCAATATTAATAAATAAACGACACCAAGTCTACCTGACCATTATTAATTACCGCAATTAATGTAATACCAATACCAATACCATTAATATTAATACCAGCACTAATACTAATAATACTACTAAATAAACAACACCAAATCTACCTGACTGTTATTAATTACCCCAATTAATGCAATACCAATACTAATACCACTAACAGTAATATTAATACCAACACTAATACTAATAATATTAATATTATTAAATAAATGACACCAAGTCTACCTGACCATTATTAATTACCCCAATTAATGCAATACCAAGACCACCAGCACTAATACTAATAATACTATTAAATAAATGACACCAAGTCTACCTGACCATTATTAATTACCCCAATTAATGCAATACCAATACCAATACCACTAATATTAATACCAGCACTAATACTAATAATATTAATATTAATAAATAAACAACACCAAGTCTACCTGACCGTTAATTACCACAATTAATGTAATACCAATACCATTAATATTAATACCAGCACTAATACTAATAATACTACTAAATAAACAACACCAAGTCTACCTGACCGTTATTAATTACCCCAATTAATGCAATACCAAGACCACTACCACTAATATTAATACCAGCACTAATACTAATAATACTATTAAATAAACGACATCAAGTCTGCCTGACCATTATTAATTACCCCAATTAATGCAATACCAATACCAATACCACCAGCACTAATACTAATAATACTATTAAATAAATGACACCAAGTCTACCTGACCATTATTAATTACCCCAATTAATGCGATACTAATACCGATACCACTACCACTAATATTAATACCAGCACTAATACTAATAATATTAATATTAATAAATAAACGACACCAAGTCTACCTGACCGTTATTAATTACCCCAATTAATGCGATACCAATACCACTACCACTAATATTAATACCAGCACTAATACTAATAATACTATTAAATAAACGACACCAAGTCTACCTGACCGTTATTAATTACCCCAATTAATGCAATACCAATGCTAATACTGCTAACACTAATATTAATACTAATAATATTAATATTAATAAATAAACGACACCAAGTCTACCTGACCATTATTAATTACCCCAATTAATGTGATACCAATACCAATACCAATGCCAGTACTACTAATGCTAACATTAATACTAATAATATTAATATTATTAAATAAGTGACACCAAGTCTACCTGACCATTATTAATTACCCCAGTCAATGCAATACCAATACCAATGCCAATATTACTAACGCTAACATTAATACTAATACTAATAATATTAATATCAATATTAATAAATAAACGACACCAAGTCTACCTGACCGTTATTAATTACCCCAATTAATGCAATACCAATACCAATACTACTAACGCTAACATTAATACTAATACTAATATTAATAATATTGATAAACAACACCAAGTCTACCTGACCATTATTAATTACCCCAATTAATGTAATACCAATACCAATACCAATGCCACTAATATTAATACCAGCACTAATACTAATAATACTATTAAATAAATGACACCAAGTCTACCTGACCATTATTAATTACCCCAATTAATGCGATACTAATACCGATACCACTACCACTAATATTAATACCAGCACTAATACTAATAATACTACTAAATAAACTACACCAAGTCTACCTGACCGTTATTAATTACCCCAATTAATGCAATACCAATACCAATGCTAATACTGCTAACGCTAATATTAATACTAATAATATTAATATTATTAAATAAATGACACCAAGTCTACCTGACCGTTATTAATTACCCCAATTAATGCAATACCAATACCACTACCACTAATATTAATACCAGCACTAATACTAATAATACTATTAAATAAACGACACCAAGTCTACCTGACCATTATTAATTACCCCAATTAATGCAATACTAATACTAATACCGATACCAATACCAAGACTACTGATGCTAATATTAATACCAACACTAATACTAATAATATTAATATTAAATAAACGACACCAAGTCTACCTGACCATTATTAATTACCCCAATTAATGCAATACTAATACCAATACCAATACCGAAATTAATACTAATACAAATACTAATACAAACAGTACTCAAATACTAATACTACTGATGCTAATATTAATACCAACACTAATACTAATAATATTAATATTATTAAATAAATGACACCAAGTCTACCTGACTGTTATTAATTACCCCAATTAATGCAATACCAATACTAATACTACTGATGCTAATATTAATATCAACACTCATACTAATAATATTTATATTATTAAATAAATGACACCAAGTCTACGTGGCTGTCATTAATTACCCCAATTAATGCAATGCCAATACCAGTGCCGATACCAATACTAATACTACTAACATTAATATTAATACCAACACTAAAACTACTAATTTTAATACTATTAAATAAATGACACCAAGTCTACCTGACCATTATTAATTACCCCAATTAATGCGATACTAATACCGATACCACTACCACTAATATTAATACCAGCACTAATACTAATAATACTATTAAATAAATGACACCAAGTCTACCTGACCATTATTAATTACCCCAATTAATGCAATACCAATACCAATACCATTAATATTAATACCAGCACTAATACTAATAATACTATTAAATAAATGACACCAAGTCTACCTGACCATTATTAATTACCCCAATTAATGCAATACCAATACCACTACCACTAATATTAATACCAGCACTAATACTAATAATACTATTAAATAAACGACACCAAGTCTACCTGACCATTATTAATTACCCCAATTAATGCGATACCAATACCACTACCACTAATATTAATACCAGCACTAATACTAATAATATTAATATTAATAAATAAACGACACCAAAGTCTACCTGACCATTATTAATTACCGCAATTAATGCAATACCAATACCAACACCAATGCCAATACTACTAATGCTAACATTAATACTAATAATATTAATAAATAAACGACACCAAGTCTACCTGACCATTATTAATTACCGCAATTAATGCAATACCAATACCAATACCATTAATATTAATACCAGCACTAATACTAATAATACTACTAAATAAACAACACCAAGTCTACCTGACCGTTATTAATTACCCCAATTAATGCAATACCAATACCAATGCTAATACTACTAATGCTAATATTAATACCAACATCAATAGTAATAATATTATTAAATAAACGACACCAAGTCTACCTGACCATTATTAATTACCCCAATTAATGCAATGCCAATACTACTAATGCTAACATTAACACTAATACTAATAATATTAATATTATTAAATAAATGACACCAAGTCTACCTGACCGTTATTAATTACCGCAATTAATGTAATACCAATACCAATACCACTACCACTAATATTAATACCAGCACTAATACTAATAATATTAATAAATAAACGACACCAAGTCTACCTGACCATTATTAATTACCCCAATTAATGCAATACCAATACCAATGCTAATACTAATACTAATAATATTAATATTAATAAATAAACGACACCAAGTCTACCTGACCGTTATTAATTACCCCAATTAATGCAATACCAAGACCACTACCACTAATATTAATACCAGCACTAATACTAATAATACTACTAAATAAACGACACCAAATCTACCTGACCGTTATTAATTACCCCAATTAATGCAATACCAATACCAATACCACCAGCACTAATACTAATAATACTATTAAATAAATGACACCAAGTCTGCCTGACCGTTATTAATTACCCCAATTAATGCGATACTAATACCGATACCACTACCACTAATATTAATACCAGCACTAATACTAATAATATTAATATAAATTAATGAATGACTCCAAGTCTACCTGACCGTTATTAATTACCCAAATTAATGCAATACCAATACCAATACCAAAATTAATACTAATACTAATACTAACAGTACTCAAATACTAATACTACTGATGCTAATATTAGTACCAACACTAATACTAATAATATTAATATTATTAAATAAATGACACCAAGTCTACCTGACCATTATTAATTACCCCAATTAATGCAATACTAATACCAATACCAATACTAATATTAATACCAATACCAAAATTAATACTAATAAAAATACTAACAGTATTTAAATACTAATACTACTGATGCTAATATTAGTACCAACACGAATAGTAATAATATTAATATTATTAAATAAATGACACCAAGTCTACCTGACCGTTATTAATTACCCCAATTAATGCGATACCAATACCAATACCAATGCTAATACTACTAATGCTAATATTAATACCAACATCAATAATAATATTAATATTATTAAATAAACGACACCAAGTCTACCTGACCATTATTAATTACCCCAATTAATGCAATGCCAATACTACTAATGCTAACATTAATACTAATACTAATTATATTAATATTATTAAAAATATGACACCAAGTCTACCTGACTGTTATTAATTACCGCAATTAAAGCAATACCAAGACCACTAATATTAATACCAGCACTAATACTAATACTAATAATATTAATATTAATAAATAAACGACACTAAAGTCTACTGGACCGTTATGAATTACCCCAATTAATGTAATACCAATACCAATACCAATAACAATACCAATACCATTAATATAAATACCACCACTAATACTAATACTACTACTAAATAAACGACACCAAGTCTACCTGACCATTATTAATTTCCGCAATTAATGCAATACCAATACCACCAGCACTAATACTAATAATATTATTAAATAAATGACACCAAGTCTACCTGACCGTTATTAATTACCCCAATTAATGCAATGCCAATACTACTAATGCTAACATTAATACTAATACTAATACTAATATTATTAAATAAATGACACCAAGTCTACCTGACTGTTATTAATTACCCCAATTAATGCGATACCAATACCACTACCACTAATATTAATACCAGCACTAATACTAATAATATTATTAAATAAATGACACCAAGTCTGCCTGACCATTATTAATTACCCCAATTAATGCAATACTAACACCAATACCAATACCATTAATATAAATACCACCACTAATACTAATAATACTACTAAATAAACCACACCAAGTCTATGCTGCCCCAATTAATTTCCCCGATTAATTAACTAATTAATGACCGCCCCGGGGCACAGTGGGGACTGCGTCTCCCTACCCGGGCTCTCCGGGCTCTGGGCCTTGGGTTTCTTGCGCAATTTGGGTTTCTTCTGATTGGTCCTGGCCAGGAGGAGCCGAAGGTGCCGCGAGACTGGGGGGGATCCGGGGGGGGACGGGGATGGAAATGGAGATGGAAACAGAAATGGAAATTGCAACCAAAATTAAATTAAAATTTAAAAAATAAAATTGAAATAATTAAAATTAAAATTTAAAAAGGTAAATTAAAATTAAAATTAAAATTAAAATTAAAATTAAAATTAATAAAATTAAATGGAAATTAAAATTAAAATTAAAATTAAAATTAAAATTAAAATTAAAATTTAAAAAGTTAAATGAAAAATGAAATTAAAATTAAAGTTAAAATTTAAAATGTTAGATTAAAAATGAAATTAAAATTTTAAGTTGAAATTAATCAAATGAAATTGAAATTTAAATTAAAACTTAAAACCTGAAATTTAGAAAATTAAATTGAAATTAAAATTGAAATTTAAAAAGTTACATTAAAAACGAAATTAAAATTAAAATTAAAATTAATAAAATAAAAGTAAAATTTAAATTAAAACGTAAAACCTGAAATTTAAAAAATTAAATTGAAGTTAAAATTGAAATTTAAAAAGTTGAATTAAAAACAAAATTAAAATTTAAACTGAAGGTAATAAAATTAAATTAAAATTAAAATTAAAATTAAAACTTAAAATGAAAATTAAAATTTAAAAAATTAAATTGAAATTAAAACTAAAATTTAAAAAGTTACATTAAAAATGAAATTAAAATTTAAATTAAAGTTAATAAAATTAAATTAAAATTAAAATTAAAACTTAAAATAAAAATGAAAATTGAAAAAATTAAATTGAAATTAAAATTAAAATTTAAAAAGTTAAATTAAAAACTAAATTAAAATTTAAATTAAAAAAAATTAAAATTTAAATTTAAAAAACCCTAAAATTTAAAAAGTGAAATTGAATGTAAAATTAAAATTTAAAAAGTTACATTAAAATTTAAATTAAAGTTGACAAAATTAAAGTAAAATTTAAATTAAAACTTAAAAACTAAAATTTAAAACATTAAATTGAAATTAAAATTTAAAAAGTTACATTAAAAACGAAATTAAAATTTAAATTAAAGGTAATAAAAATAAAGTAAAATTTAAATTAGAACTTGAAAACTAAAATTTAAAAAATTAAATGGAAATTAAAATTGAAATTTAAAAAGTTGAATTAAAAACAAAATTAAAATTTAAATTAAAATTAATAAAATTAAAGTAAAATTTAAATTAAAACTTAAAACCTGAATTTTAAAAAATTAAATTGAAAATTAAAATTAAAATTTAAAAAGTTGAATTAAAAACTAAATTAAAATTTAAATTAAAGTTGATAAAATTAAAGTAAAATTTACATTAAAACTTAAAAACTAAAATTTAAAAAATTAAATGGAAATTAAAATTGAAATTTAAAAAGTTACATTAAAAACGAAATTAAAAATTAAATTAAAAAAAATAAAATAAAGGTAAAATTTAAATTAAAATTTCAAATAACAATTAAAATTTAAAAAATTAAATTAAAATTAAAATTAAAACCTAAAAAGTTTAATTAAAAATGAAATTAAAATTAAAATTAATAAAATTAAATTAAAATTAAAATTAAAACTTAAAGTAAAATGAAAATTGAAAAAATTAAATTGAAATTAAAATTGAAATTTAAAAAGTTAAAAACTAAACTAAAATTTAAAATAAATAAATTTAAATTATAATTGAAATTAAAACTTAAATTAAAATTAAAATTAAAAAATGAAATTGAAATTAAAACTAAAATTAAATTAATATTGAAATTGAAATTGTAATTAAAATTTAAAAAAATTAAATTAAAATTGAAATTGAAACTTAAAATTAAAACTAAAATCGAAATTAAAATTGAAATTAAAATTAAAAAATTCAATTAAAATTAAAAATAAAAATAAAATCATATTAAAAATAAAAATGAAATTAAAATTAAAAACATTAAATTATAATTGAAACAAATTAAAATTAAAATTGAAATTAAAAATTAAAAAATTAAATGGAAATAGAAATTTAAATAAAAAATTAAATTAAATTTTTAATTAAAAATGAAATTAAAATTTAAATTAAATAATAAATTGAAATTAAAGAAATTAAATTTCAATAAAGCCTAAAAATATTTAAGTTAAAACTGAAATGAAAACAAAAATTCAAGAAATTAAAAATTATAATTGAAGTGAAAATCAAAATTAAAATGAAAACTATTATTAAAATTAAAACATTCATTTAAAATTGAAATTAAAACAAAAAATTAAATTAAATTTAAAATTACAATTACAATAAAAAAGATAAAATAAATTAAGATTAAAATAGAAATAAAAGAAAAAATTTTTAAATCCAATTAAATTGAAATTAAAGAAACATTTAAATGTAAAATTACAATTGAAATTAATGTAGAAAACATTGAAATAAATGAAATTGAAATTAAAATTTGAAACAAAATGGAAATTGAGATGGAAATCTTGAAATTGAATTTAAAATCAAAAATAAAAATTGAAAATGAAATTTAAAACCTGAAATGAAATGAATATTGAAAAGAAAACAAAACTTGAAATTAAATTCTAAATAAAACAAAAAGAACATTTGAAATGACAATAAAATGACATTAAAACGAAATTAAAATCTAAAACCAAAATACAATAAAAAAGGAAATTAATTAAAATTAACAATTGAAGTTCAAACCGAAGTTACAACATCAAAAAATAAAATTAAATTTAAAATTAAAAAAATAAAATAAAATTAAATAAAGTTAAAGGAAGAATTGAAGGAACATTGAAAGTAAAAAAAGAAATAAATATTAAATAAAAATAAAAATAGAAAGTTAAATAAAGGAAAATGAACAAATAAAATGGAAATAAAAATTGAAAGGAAATGAAAAAACATTGAAGTGAAAATGGGAGTGAAAATAAAGAGATGAAATAAAAATAAAAATACAAAATTAAAATAAAATGAAAACAGAAAAATAAAAAAATCCGTAAATAAAATTAAATTTAAAAAATCAAAAATAAATTAAAATTTAATAAGCAAAGATTATAAAATTAGGAAAAGTGTCAAAGTTTACTGGAAAAGGAATTTAAAATGAAAATAAAAATAAAATAGATATTAAAAAATAATAAAGAAAATTAAGAAGAAAATTAATAATTAAGAGAAAATAAAGATATAAATTCATAATACCATGGAAATAAAATGGAAAATAAAGTAAGAAAATTAAATAAAATAAATAAGATATAAATTAAAATATAAATTAAGAATAGAATAAGAAGTAAAAATGAAATTAAAGAAAATAAATTAAAATTCTAATTAGAATTAGAATGAAATTTAAATTTAAAATAAAGCTAAAATTAAAATTAAAATTAAAATTAAATTAAAATTAAAATTAAAATTAAAATAAAATTAAAATTAAAATTAAAATTAAAATTAAATTAAAACGAAATTATCATTAAAACTGAAAATAAAAGGAAAAAATAAAAATAAAATTAAAGATAAAACCACAATTAAAATGGCAATGAATATGCAAATTTAACCAAATGAGATGGACTCAAAATGCAAATTCAAACAAATCAACACCGACAACGAAACCAATCAACACAAAGACAACGAAATCTGATTGGCTGAGGGGAATTGGGGGCGGAGCTTTGACTTTGGCGGGAAATGACTTTGGCACCTCTGGTGGGACCAACCCGACCCATCCCGACATTCCCAGGATGTCCCACGGGGTCTTCTCCACCTTCTGTGGCCACCTGGGGTGGGATCAGCTCCTGGTGGCCCCCATGGATGTTCCTCAAGGAGACCTCGGAACCCCAGGAGAAATTTGGGATCCAAAATCGGGGTCTTCTCCACCCTCTGTGGCCACCTGGGGTGGGATCAGCTCCTGGTGTCCCCCCATGGATGTTCCTCCAGGAGCTCAAGGAGACCTCGGAACCCCTGGAGAAATTTGGGATCCAAAATCGGGGTCTTCTCCACCCTCTGTGTCCACCTGGGGTGGGATCAGCTCCTGGTGTCCCCCCATGGATGTTCCTCCAGGAGCTCAAGGAACCCCAGGAGAAATTTGGGATCCAAAATCCCCAAAATCCTCCAGGATCCCCAATCCCACCTCATCCATGACCCACCAGGAGGTGACATCGACTCATGGGGACCTCCAGAGGGTGAAGGGTTTGGGACAACCAATCCCAAGGTTGGATGGGATCTCCTGAAATTCCTAAATATCTCAAATTTCTGTCAAATTTTGCATCCAAAGCTACTTGAGAAGAAACATCTGGAGGTGGGAATGATGGTGGAACCTTGGGATCATGGAATTTTGGATCCAAAGCTACTGGAGAGGAAACATCTGGAGGTGGGAATGATGGAAACCATGGAGTCCTGGAATTTTGGATCCAAAGAAGGAACATCTGGAGGTGGGAATGATGGAAACCATGGAATCCTGGAATTTTAGGTTCAAAGCTACTTGAGAAGAAACATCTGGAGGTGAGAACAATGGAAACCATGGAATCCTGGAATTTTGGATCTAAAGATGCTCGAGAGGAAACATCTGGAGGTGGGAATGATGGTGGAACCATGGGATCCTGGAATTTTGGATCCAAAGCTACTTGAGAAGAAACATCTGGAGGTGGAAATGAGGGAAATAATGGAAGCATGGATCCAAAGGTACTGGAGAAGAAAGATCTGGAGGTGGGAATGATGGAAACCATGGAATTTTGGATCTAAAGTAGAAAGATCTGTAAGTGGGAAGGATGGAAACCATGGAATTTTGGATCTAAAGTTTCTCCAGAAGAAACATCTGGAGATGTTAATGATGGAAACCATGGAATCCTGGAATTGTGGATCCAGAGCTACTGGAGAAGAAACATCTGGAGGTGGGAATGATGGAAACCATGGAGTCCTGAAATTCTGGATCCAAAGTTATTCCAGAGGAAACATCTGGCGATGGGAGAGATGGAAACCATGGAATCCTGGAATTTTGGATCTAAAGCTACTGGTGAAGAAACATCTGGAGGTGGGAATGATGGAAACCATGGAATCCTGGAATTTTGGATCCAAAGAAGAAACATCTGGAGGTGGGAATGATGGAAACCATGGAATTTTGGATCTAAAGTTTCTCCAGAAGAAACATCTGGAGGTGGGAATGATGGAAACCATGGAATTTTGGATCTAAAGTTTCTCCAGAAGAAACATCTGGAGGTGGGAATGATGGTGGAACCATGAAATGCTGGAATTTTGGATCCAAAGCTACTGGAGAGGAAACATCTGGAGGTGGGAATGATGGTGGAACCACGGAGTCCTGGAATTTTGGATCCAAAGAAGGAACATCTGGAGGTGGGAATGATGGAAACCATGGAATCCTGGAATTTTGGATCCAAAGATACTGGAGAGGAAACATCTCGAGGTGGGAATGATGGTGGAACCTTGGGATCATGGAATTTTGGATCTAAAGTTTCTCCAGAAGAAACATCTGGAGGTGGGAATGATGGTGGAACCATGGAGTCCTGGAATTTTGGATCCAAAGAAGGAACATCTGGAGGTGGGAATGATGGAAACCATGGAATCCTGGAATTTTGGATCCAAAGCTACTGGAGAGGAAACATCTGGAGGTGAAAATGATGGAAACCATGGAATCCTGGAATTTTGGATCTAAAGATGCTTGAGAGGAAACATCTGGAGGTGGGAATGATGGTGGAACCATGGAATCCTGGAATTTTGGATCTAAAGCTACTGGAGAGGAAACATCTGGAGGTGGGAATGATGGTGGAACCATGGAATCCTGGAATTTTGGATCCAAAGAAGGAACATCTGGAGATGGGAATGATGGAAACCATGGAATCCTGGAATTGTGGATCCAAAGTTATTCCTAAGGAAACATCTGGCGATGGGAGAGATGGAAACCATGGAATCCTGGAATTTTGGATCTAAAGCTACTGGAGAGGAAACATCTGGAGGTGGGAATGATGGTGGAACCATGGAGTCCTGGAATTTTGGATCCAAAGCTTCATGAGAAGAAACATCTGGAGATGGAAATTAGGGAAATAATGGAATCATGGATCCAAAGGTACTGGAGAAGAAAGATCTGGAGGTGGGAATGATGGAAACCATGGAGTCCTGAAATTCTGGATCCAAAGTTATTCCAGAGGAAACATCTGGCAATGGGAGAGATGGAAACCATGGAATCCTGAGAATTTTGGATCCAGAGCTTCATGAGAAGAAACATCTGGAGGTGGGAATGATGGAAACCATGGAATCCTGGAATTTTGGATCTAAAGATGCTTGAGAGGAAACATCTGGAGGTGGGAATGATGGTGGAACCATGGAATCCTGGAATTTTGGATCCAAAGCTTCATGAGAAGAAACATCTGGAGGTGGAAATGAGGGAAACCATGGAATTTTGGATCCAAAGAAGAAATATCTGGAGGTGGGAACGATGGAAACCATGGAATTTTGGATCTAAAGTTTCTCCAGAAGAAACATCTGGAGATGTTAATGATGGAAACCATGGAATCCTGGAATTGTGGATCCAGAGCTACTGGAGAAGAAACATCTGGAGGTGGGAATGATGGAAACCATGGAATCCCGAAATTCTGGATCCAAAGTTATTCCAGAGGAAACATCTGGCGATGGGAGAGATGGAAACCATGGAATCCTGGAATTTTGGATCCAAAGAAGAAACATCTGGAGGTGGGAATGATGGAAACCATGGAATCCTGGAATTTTGGATCCAAAGCTACTTGAGAAGAAACATCTGGAGGTGAGAACGATGGAAACCATGGAATTTTGGATCTAAAGTTTCTCCAGAAGAAACATCTGGAGGTGGGAATGATGGTGGAACCATGAAATGCTGGAATTTTAGGTTCAAAGCTACTCGAGAAGAAACATCTGGAGATGTTAATGAGGGAAACCATGGAATCCTGGAATTTTGAATCCAAAGAAGAAACATCTGGAGGTGGGAATGATGGAAACCATGGAATCATGGGATGGTTTGGGTTGGAAGGAACTTGAGAAGTTCCAGGAGTGGAGGTGACACTGATCCCCCAAAGGTGTCAAAGCTCTTGGATCTCCTGTTGGATTTCCAGGAAGGAGAAGGGTGGGAATGGCCAGAAAGCAGCAGATGAACCTTCAGGAGATGTTCTGGATGAGTTCCTCATCCAAAGGTGTCAAAGCTCATTTCCTCTTGGATCTCCTGTGGGATTTCTGGGAAGGAGAAGGGTGGGAAAGGCCCAAAAGCACCAGATGCACCTCCAGGAGATGTTCTGGATGGGTTCCTCATCCACCTTTCCACCAGGAGATTCATCCAAGAGGAAAGGAACCAAATCCATGGGCTGGGACATGGAATCATGGAATGGTTTGGATCCAAAGCTACTTGAGAGGAAACATCTGGAGGTGGGAATGGAGGAAACCGTGGAATCATGGGATGGTTTGGGTTGGGAGGAACTTGAGAAGTTCCAGGAGCGGAGGTGACACTGATCCCCCAAAGGTGTCAGAGCTCAGTTCCTGCTGGATTCTGGGAAGGAGAAGGTTGGGAAAGGCCCCAGACCAGGTGCACCTCCAGGAGATGTTCTGGATGGGTTCCTCATCCAAAGGTGTCAAAGCTCATTTCCTCTTGGATCTCCTGTTGGATTCTGGGAAGGAGAAGGGTGGGAAAGGCCCCATGGTTGCACCTCCAGGAGATGTTCTGGATGGGTTCCTCATCCACCTTTCCACCAGGAGATTCCTCCAAGAGGAAAGGAACCAAATCCATGGGTTGGGACATGGAATCATGGAATGGTTTGGATCCAAAGCTACTTGAGAAGAAACATCTGGAGGTGGGAATGGAGGAAACCATGGAATCATGGGATGGTTTAGGTTGGAAGGAACTTGAGAAGTTCCAGGAGTGGAGGTGACACTGATCCCCCAAAGGTGCCAAAGCTCTTGGATCTCCTGTTGGATTTCCAGGAAGGAGAAGGGTGGGAATGGCCCGAAAGCAGCAGATGAACCTCCAGGAGATGTTCTGGATGGGTTCCTCATCCAAAGGTGTCAAAACTCATTTCCTCTTGGATCTCCTGTTGGATTCTGGGAAGGAGAAGGGTGGGAAAGACCCAAAAGCACCAGGTGCACCTCCAGGAGATGTTCTGGATGGGTTCCTCATCCACCTTTCCACCAGGAGATTCATCCAAGAGGAAAGGAAACCAAATCCATGGGTTGGGACAGGGAGTCATGGAATGGTTTGGATCCAAAGCTACTTGAGAAGAAACATCTGGAGGTGGGAATGGAGGAAACCGTGGAATCATGGGATGGTTTGGGTTGGGAGGAACTTGAGAAGTTCCAGGAGTGGAGGTGACACTGATCCCCCAAAGGTGTCAAAGCTCAGTTCCTGTTGGATCTCCTGTTGGATTTCCAGGAAGGAGAAGGGTGGGAATGGCCCGAAAGCAGCAGATGAACCTTCAGGAGATGTTCTGGATGAGTTCCTCATCCAAAGGTGTCAAAGCTCATTTCCTCTTGGATCTCCTGTTGGATTTTTGGGAAGGAGAAGGGTGGGAAAGGCCCCATGGTTGCACCTCCAGGAGATGTTCTGGATGGGTTCCTCATCCACCTTTCCACCAGGAGATTCATCCAAGAGGAAAGGAACCAAATCCTTGGGTTGGGACATGGAATCATGGAATGGTTTGGATCCAAAGCTACTCGAGAAGAAACATCTGGAGGTGGGAATGGAGGAAACCGTGGAATCATGGGATGGTTTAAGTTGGGAGGAACTTGAGAAGTTCCAGGAGTGGAGGTGACACTGATCCCCCAAAGGTGTCAGAGCTCAGTTCCTGTTGGATGTCTGGGAAGGAGAAGGGTGGGAAAGGCCCCAAAGCCCCAGATGAACCTCCAGGAGATGTTCTGGATGGGTTCCTCATCCAAAGGTGTCAAAGCTCATTTCCTCTTGGATCTCCTGTTGGATTCTGGGAAGGAGAAGGGTGAGAAGGGTCCCACAGCCCCAGATGCACCTCCAGGAGATGTTCTGGATGAGTTCCTCATCCACCTTTCCACCAGGAGATTCATCCAAGAGGAAAGGAACCAAATCCATGGGTTGGGACATGGAATCATGGAATGGTTTGGGTCCAAAGCTACTTGAGAGGAAACATCTGGAGGTGGGAATGGAGGAAACCGTGGAATCATGGGATGGTTTGGGTTGGGAGGAACTTGAGAAGTTCCAGGAGTGGAGGTGACACTGATCCCCCAAAGGTGTCAGGGCTCAGTTCCTGCTGGATTCTGGGAAGGAAAATGGTGGGAAAGGCCCCAGACCAGGTGCACCTCCAGGAGATGTTCTGGATGGGTTCCTCATCCAAAGGTGTCAAAACTCATTTCCTCTTGGATCTCCTGTTGGATTCTGGGAAGGAGAAGGGTGGGAAAGGCCCCATGGTTGCACCTCCAGGAGATGTTCTGGATGGGTTCCTCATCCACCTTTCCACCAGGAGATTCATCCAAGAGGAAAGGAACCAAATCCATGGAATCATGGAATGGTTTGGGTTGGAAGGAACTTCAGGGAATTGGAGAAGTTCCAGGAACGGAGGTGACACTGATCCCACAACAAAGGTGTCAAAGCTCAGTTCCTGCTGGATTCTGGGAAGAAGAAGGGTGGGAGAGACCCAAAAGCACCAGGTGCACCTCCAGGAGATGTTCTGGATGGGTTCCTCATCCACCTTTCCACCAGGAGATTCCTCCAAGAGGAAAGGAACCAAATCCATGGGTTGGGACATGGAATCATGGAATGGTTTGGGTCCAAAGCTACTTGAGAGGAAACATCTGGAGGTGGGAATGGAGGAAACCATGGAATCATGGGATGGTTTGGGTTGGAAGGAACTTGAGAAGTTCCAGGAGTGGAGGTGACACTGATCCCCCAAAGGTGTCAAAGCTCAGTTCCTGCTGGATTCTGGGAAGGAAAATGGTGGGAAAGGCCCAAAAGCACCAGGTGCACCTCCAGGAGATGTTCTGGATGGGTTCCTCATCCAAAGGTGTCAAAGCTCATTTCCTCTTGGATCTCCTGTGGGATTTCTGGGAAGGAGAAGGGTGGGAAAGGCCCCATGGTTGCACCTCCAGGAGATGTTCTGGATGGGTTCCTCATCCACCTTTCCACCAGGAGATTCATCCAAGAGGAAAGGAACCAAATCCATGGGCTGGGACATGGAATCATGGGATGGTTTGGGTTGGAAGGAACTTCAGGGCATGGGAGAAGTTCCAGGAGCAGAGGTGACACTGATCCCACAGCAAAGGTGTCAGAGCTCAGTTCCTGTTGGATTCTGGGAAGGAGAAGGGTGGGAGAGACCCAAAAGCACCAGGTGCACCTCCAGGAGATGTTCTGGATGGGTTCCTCATCCTCTCCATGACGAGATTAATCCAAAAGGAAAGGAACCAAATCCACGAGTTGGGACATGGAATCATGGAATGGTTTGGGTTGGAAGGAACTTCAGGGAATTGGAGAAGTTCCAGGAACGGAGGTGACACTGATCCCACAACAAAGGTGCCAAAGCTCAGTTCCTGCTGGATTCTGGGAAGGAAAAGGGTGGGAAAGGCCCCATGGTTGCACCTCCAGGAGATGTTCTGGATGGGTTCCTCATCCTCTCCATGACAAGATTAATCCAAAAGGAAAGGAACCAAATCCATGGAATCATGGAATGGCTCCGGCTGGAAGTGACCCCAAAGACCATCCAGGGACACCTCCCCCTATCCCATCTCTCTCCAACCCCCATCCCACCAGGCCTGCAGACCCTCCAGGAGCCACCGCGCCGCCGTTCCTCGCTCACCTTTGGTGTCGTTGACCGGGTCCATGTGCCGGTAGATGTAGCCCTCCAGGTAGGAGTGGAACTTGGGCGTGGGCGGGAAGAAGGCCAGGCAGATGGCCATGAGCTCCCAGCCGCGCGCCAGGCTCTCGTAGCGGAAGTTCTCGGTGGTCTGCCGGCACAGCTGGATGTAGAGCTCGTCCCGCAGGCCCTGCACGCTCCACCCCTTGGTGGCCACCTCCAAGGCCACGCTGAGCTGGTCCGTCTTGGCGCGCCGGTCGCCCATGTACATCTGGATGAGCTTGAAGATCTCGCACGCCTCCTTCTTGACGTTGCGGTCGTTGGTCATGATCATGGGCTTCTTGATGGACTCGCTGCTCCAGGCCAGCATGTTGGCGATGGAGACCTTGCGGCGGAAGAGGCCCTGCGTGTGCTTGTTGAAGTGCTTGGAGGCCCAGTTCTCAATGTCCGTCTCCGAGGACGGCTTGCGCAGCGTGAACGTGGGGAAGACGCAGCTGGCGCTCGGCATCATGGCGCGCGCCGGCCGGCCGCCCTCGAACGGCGCGCACGCGCCCAGGTCCTCCGACTGCGGGACACAGGAGGGGGTGGGTGATCGATTGATTGGTTGATCGGTTGGTTGGTTGGGTGATCGATTGAGCAACAGGTTGAAAAATGGAGCGGCCAATAAAGCAATGAACCAGTGAACCAATGGCTCAATCAATCAATCAACAAACCAATCAACCAACCAACCAACCAACCAACCAATGGCTCAATCAACCAACCAACCAACCAACCAATGGCTCAATCAATCAATCAACCAACTGATCAATCAACAAACCAACCAACCAATCAATGGCTCAATCAACCAACCAACCAACCAACCAATGGCTCAATCAATCAATCAATCAATCAATGATCATTCAACCAGCCAACCAACCAACCAATGGCTCAATCAATCAATCAACAAACCAATCAACAACCAGTAAAACAATCAGCCAACCAACGCTCGATCAACAACCACCAGATTAATCAATGAACCAGTCAACAAACCAACTGATCAATCAACCAGCCAACCAGCCAATGGCTCAATCAATCAATGAAACAACTGATCAATCAACAAACCAACCAATCAATGGCTCAATTAATCAATCAATCAATCAATCAACCAACTGATCATTCAACCAACCAACCAACCAACCAACCAATGGCTCAATCAATCAATCAATCAATCAACAAACCAATCAACCAACCGGTAAACCAATCAGTCAACCAACGGCTCGATCAACAAACCACCAGATTAATCAATGAACCAACCAACAAACCAACTGATCAATCAACCAGCCAACCAATGGCTCAATCAATCAATGAAACAACTGATCAATCAACAAACCAACCAATCAATGGCTCAATCAACACAATCAATCAATCAACAACCAATCAACCAACCGGTAAACCAATCAGCCAACCAATGGCTCGATCAACAACCACCAGATTAATCAATGAACCAATCAACAACCAACTGATCAATCAACCAGCCAACCAGCATGGCTCAATCAATCAATGAAACAACTGATCAACCAACCAACCAACCAACCAATGGCTCAATCAATCAACTGATCATTCAACCAACCAACCAATGGCTCAATCAATCAATGAATCAATCAACTGATCATTCAACCAGCCAACCAACCAACCAATGGCTCAATCAATCAATCAATCAATCAACCAACTGATCAATCAACAAACCAACCAACCAACCAATCAATGGCTCAGCCAGCCAACCAATGGCTCAATCAATCAATAAACAAACCAATCAACCAACCGGTAAACCAATCAGTCAACCAACGGCTCAATCAACAAACCACCAGATTAATCAATGAACCAACCAACAAACCAACTGATCAATCAACCAGCCAACCAGCCAATGGCTCAATCAACCAACCAACCAACCAACCAATGGCTCAATCAATCAATCAATCAACCAACTGATCAATCAACAAACCAACCAACCAACCAATGGCTCAATCAATCAATGAACCAACTGATCAATCAACAACCAACCAACCAATGGCTCAATCAATCAATCAACAAACCAATCAACCAACGGCTCAATCAACAAACCAACCAGATTAATCAATGAACCAATCAACAAACCAACTGATCAATCAACCAGCCAACCAGCCAATGGCTCAATCAATCAATCAAACAATGATCAATCAACCAACCAACCAGCCAGCAATGGCTCAATCAACCAACCAACCAATGGCTCAATCAATCAATCATCAATCAACAAACCAATAACCAACCAACGGCTCGATCAACAACCACCTGATCAATCAACCAGCCAACCAGCCAATGCTCAATCAATCGATCAATCAACAATCAACCAACCAACCAACCAATGGCTCAATCAATCAATCAATCAATCAACAAACCAATCAACCAACCGGTAAACCAATCATCAACAACGGCTCGATCAACAAACCACCAGATTAATCAATGAACCAATAACAAACCAACTGATCAATCAACAGCCAACACAACCAACCAATGGCTCAATCAATCAATCAATCAATCAACAAACCAATCAGCCAACCAACGGCTCAATCAACAAACCACCAGATTAATCAATGAACCAACCAACAAACCAACTGATCAATCAACCAGCCAACCAACCAATGGCTCAATCAATCAATCAACCAACTGATCAATCAACAAACCAATCAACCAACCAATCAATGGCTCAATCAACCAACCAACCAACAACCAACCAACCAACCAACCAATGGCTCAATCAATCAATCAATCAATCAACAAACCAATCAACCAACCGGTAAACCAATCAGTCAACCAACGGCTCAATCAACAAACCACCAGATTAATCAATGAACCAACTAACAAACAATGATCAATCAATCAACCAGCCAACCAACCAATGGCTCAATCAATCAATCAACCAACTGATCAATCAACAAACCAATCAACCACGGCAGTGTTGATGGAGTGATTGATTGATTGATTGATTGATCGAGCAACAGGTCAAAAAATGGACCAGCCAATAAACCAATGAACCAATGAACTAATGGCTCAATCAATGAATCAATCAATCAACCAACAAATCAATCATCCAACCAATAAATCAGCCAACAAGCTGATCAATCTACTAACTGACAAGTGGAGAAACCAAAACAGAAACCAACCAATCAATGAATTGGTCTGACAAACCAATCAACCAATCAATCAACAAATCAACCAACCAACCAATCAATCAATCAACCAACAAATCAATCAATCAACCAATAAATCAGCCAACAAGCTGATCAGTCAACTAACTGAGAAGCGGAGAAACGAAGAGAGAAACCAACCAACCAATGAATTGATCCAAAAAAGCAATCAACCAATCAATCAGTGAATCAATCAACCAACCAACCAACCAATTAATTGATCTGACAAACCAATCAACTAATCAATCAACCAACCAATCAAACAAACCAGCAATGAACCAATGCACCAACAAACCAACCAACCAATCAATGTCTCAATCAATCAACCAACCAACCAACCAATCAATGGCTCAATCAATCAACCAACAGCTTAATCAATCAAACAACCAACCAATAGATCAATCAACAAACCAATCAATGAATAAGTCCATCAATGAAACAACCAGTAAACCAATCCATCAACCAATCAATAAACCAACCAACCAACCAAAGAATTGATCTGACAAACCAATCAACCAATCAATCAATCAACCAACCAATCATCCAGCCAATAAATCAGCCAACAAGCTGATCAATCGATCAACTGACAAGTGGAGAAACGAGCAGAGAAACCAACCCACCAATGAACTGATCCAAAAAAGCAATCAATCAACCAATCAATCAATCAATCAATCAACCAATCAACCAATCATCCAAACAATAAATTAGCCAACAAGCTGATCAATCGATCAACTGACAAGAGGAGAAACCAACAGAGAAACCAAGCAACCAATGAATTGATCTGACAAAGCAATTGACCAATCACTCAACGAATCAACCAACCAACAAACCAATCAATCAATCAATCAATCAACCAACAAATCAGCCAACAAGCTGATCAGTCAACTAACTGATAAGCGGAGAAACGAAGAGAGAAACCAACCAACCAATGAATTGATCCAAAAAAGCAATCAACCAATCAATCAGTGAATCAATCAACCAACCAATTAATTGATCTGACAAACCAATCAACTAATCAATCAACCAATCAATCAACAAATCAGTCAATCAACTTGACCAACCAACAAATCAACCAACCCACCAATTAACTGATCTGACAAACTAATCAACCAATCAATCAAATAACAAACCAACCAACCAATTAATTGATCTGACAAACCAATCAACAAATCAATCAATCAATTAATCAACCAGCCAACAAATCAACCAACCAACCAACCAACCAATCAGTCAACCAACAAACCATCAGTCAACATCAATCACTCAATATCATCACAAACAAATCAACCAACCAACCAATTAATTGATCTGACAAACCAATCAACAATCAACAATCAATCAACAAGCAACAATCAACCATCAACCAACAAACCAATCAATCAATCAATCAATGAACCAACGATCAATAAAACAACCAACCAATTAATTGATCTGACAAAACCAATCAACCAATCAATCAATCAATCAAACAAAACCAACCAATCAACCAACAAACCAATCTTAACCAACAATCAATCAATCAACCAACCAACCAACAAATCAACCAACCAACCAATTAATTGATCTGACAAAGCCAATCAACCAATCAATCAACAAGAACAACAATCAACCAACAAACCAATCAATCAATCAATCAATCAATCAACCAACCAACCAACCAAGCAATTAATTGATCTGACAAACCAATCAGCCAATCAATCAAACAACCTACCAACCAATCAACCAACAAATCAATCAGTCAATCAATCACCAACCAACAAATCAACCAACCAAGCAATTAATTGATCTGACAAACCAATTAACCAATCAACCAATCAACCAGTCAACCAACAAACCAATCAGTCAACCAACAAATCAATCAATCAATCAATCAATCAACCAACCCACCCACCACCCACCCGACCGCCGCAGCATTCCGAGCTTTCCCACCAGCCTCGTCCTCTCCAGGAGCTTCTCCTCAACCCCACCACGGCCAGGCGGCGCACGATTGGCCGGCACCAAGGCGGGCCCGGCACCGATTGGCTGCAGGAGGGAGGGAGGGAGGGGCCAGGAGGGGATGAGTGACAGCCGGGCTGTCCCCAGTCTAGGTCAGAAGAACTTGGGGGGAACAAAGTGGGAGTGGCTTTGGGCTCCTCCCATATTTTGGGGACACGCCCACCCCTAACAGCCCCCCAGGACAGCCAATCACCTTCCAGGAGTGGCCACAGGAGGAGGCTGGTGGCTCCTCCAAGCCATGAGGAACATGGATGGTCCTTCTGAACCTCCTGAGGGACAGGAGATGCTCAGGTGGCAGAGCAGCCAGTGGGAAGGACCCAGAGGACCCCAGTGTCCTCCTCCTGGTGGCACAGGTGGATGTCACCTACACCCATTGGTGGCCCTGGAGTACACAACAGGCTTGGATGGCCAACCATGGAGATAGGAGGTCAATGGAGGGACAATTGGGATGGACAAAAGGACCCAGAGGAAACCCTGTGCCTTCTCCTTGGTGGCACCAGTTGGATGTCACTCCCGCAGGTGGAGTCACCAACACTGGTGGCCACCATGGAGGAGGCCAATGAGGGACAATTGGGATGGACCCAGAGACCTTTGCTCCAGTGGGCCCACTACTGCTGGTGGATGTCACCTTACAGATGGTGGCCACTATGGAAGGAGACCAACAAGGGACAACTGGGATGGACAAAAGGACCAGAGAACCCTGTGGTCCTCCTTCTGTGGCACCGGTTGGATGTCACTCCAGGAGGTGGATGTCACCAACAGCTGGTGGCCACCATGGAGGAGGTCAATGAGGGACAACTGGGATGGACCCAGAGGACCCCAGTGTCCTCCTCCTGCTGGTGGATGTCACCTCAGCAGATGGTGGCCACCATGGAGGTCAACAAGGGACAATTGGGATGGACAAAAGGACCCAGAGAACCTCTGTGGACCAGTGTTCTCCTCCTGGTGGCACCAGCACAGCTTCTGGATGTCACTCCAGGAGGTGGAGTCACCAACAGCTGGTGGCCACCATGGAGGACAACGAGGGACAATTGGGATGGATCCAGAGGACCCAGAGGACCCCAGTGTCCTCCTCCTGGTGGCACCAGCACAGCTTCTGGATGTCACCCCAACATCTGGTGGCCACCATGGAGGAGGTCAACAAGGGACAACTGGGATGGACCCAGAGGACCTCTGTGGACCAGTGTCCTCCTCCTGGTGGTGGATGTCACCCCAGCAGGTGGATGTCACCCCAACATCTGGTGACCACCATGAAGGAGACCAACAAGGGACAACTGGGATGGACAAAAGGACCCAGAGCAGCTCTGTGGACCTGTGTCCTCCTCCTGGTGGCACCGGTGGATGTCACCCCAGGAGGTGGAGTCACCAACAGCTGGTGGCCACCATGGAGGTCAACAAGGGACAATTGGGATGGACCCAGAGGAACCCAGTGTTCTCCTCCTGCTGGTGGATGTCACCTCAGCAGATGGTGGCCACCATGGAGGTCAACAAGGGACAATTGGGATGGACAAAAGGACCCAGAGGACCTCTGTGGACCAGTGTTCTCCTCCTGGTGGCACCAGCACAGCTTCTGGATGTCACTCCAGGAGGTGGAGTCACCAACATCTGGTGGCCACCATGGAGGAGGTCAATGAGGGACAATTGGGATGGACAAAAGGAGTCACCAACAGCTGGTGGCCACCATGGAGGACAACAAGGGACAACTGGGATGGACAAAAGAAGTCACCAACATCTGGTGGCCACCATGGAGGAGGTCAATGAGGGACAATTGGGATGGATCCAGAGAACCCAGAGGAACCCAGTGTCCTCCTCCTGCTGCCACCAGCACAACTGGTGGATGTCACCTCAGAAGGTGGATGTCACCCCAACAGCTGGTGGCCACCATGGAGGAGATCAATGAGGGACAATTGGGATGGACAAAAGGACCCAGAGGAACCCTGTGTCCTCCTCCTGGCGGAACCAGCACAGCTGGTGGATGTCACCCCAGGAGGATGAGGGACCAACATCTGGTGGCCACCATGGAGGAGATCAATGAGGGACAACTGGGATGGACAAAAGGAACCCTGTGTCCTCCTCCAGGTGGCACCAGCACAGCTGGTGGATGTCACCTCAGGAGGTGGAGTCACCAGCATCTGGTGGCCACCATGGAGGAGACCAACAAGGGACAATTGGGATGGACAACTGGACAATTCTGGACAATTCCATGGTCCTGCAGCCAGCCAAGGTGGCTTCATCATCTCTTCTGCCCATCCAGGCCAGCACCACCAGGTTTGGGGGCCCTGGGGACGTGACCCATGGCAGGAAGGACCTGCCACACCATGCGGAGGTGACACCGCTGTCCCCACCTCGGTGGCCCTGGGCAAGGTGACGCCAGTGCTGCCACGGACTCGGGGCTGGGCTTCAGATGAGGAACAGAAGAAAAGCAGAAGGTGGAAAGACCCAGGAGGTGGAAAGTCCAGGAGGGGACAAGGAAGCCACCCAAGGAGCCACCAGAGCTGCTGGCAGCTGAACTTCTACGGAGCTTCTGCTCCTTCAAACAAGTCAAGGTTCCTGTCCCCAACCACTCGTCCTGTTCCAATGAGATCTTCCCATGGACATCGCTCCACTCCCATCATGACCATGGTGACCATGGTGGGGACATGGGATGGGGACACAGGATCTTCATCCATCAAGGAACCCTTCATCCCTCAAGGAACCCAGCCCTGGTGTCCCTGTGGAGGTCACTTCACCCCAAAGGTTCTTCTGTGTCCTCCAACTGGTCAGCTGAAGGTCCATGGGGTTTCTACTGAACTTCTGGTTCTTCAAACAAGTCAAGGTTCCTGTCTGTTCTTGTCTCCAACCACTCGTCCTGTTCCAATGTGGAGATCTTCCCATGGACATCGCTCCACTCCCATCTTGACCACGGTGATGATGACAGGGAGGTTGGATGGAGACCCTTCATCCCTCAAGGAACCCAGCCCTGGTGTCCCTGTGGAGGTCACCTCACCCCAAAGGTCCTTCTGTGTCCTCCAACCTGGTCAGCTGAACTTTTACTTCTCCAAACAAGTCAAGGTTCCTGTCTGTTCTTGTCTCCAACCACTCGTCCTGTTCCAATGAGATCTTCCCATGGACATTGCTCCACTCCCATCTTGACCATGGTGGGGACATGGGATGGAGACCCTTCATCCCTCAAGGAACCCAGCCCTGGTGTCCCTGTTGAGGTCACATCACCCCAAAGGTCCTTCTGTGTCCTCCAACTGGTCAGCTGAAGGTCCATGGGGTTTCTACTGAACTTCTTCAAACAAGTCAAGGTTCCTGTCTGTTCTTGTCTCCAACCACTCGTCCTGTTCCAATGTGGAGATCTTCCCATGGACATCGCTCCACTCCCATCATGACCATGGTGGGGACGTGGGATGGAGACCCTTCATCCCTCAAGGAACCCAGACATGGTGTCCCCATGGAGGTCACCTCACCCCAAAGGTCCTTCTGTGTCCTCCAACTCAGCTGAAGGTCCATGGGGTTTCTACTGAACTTCTGGTTCTTCAAACAAGTCAAGGTTCTTGTCTCCAACCACTCGTCCTGTTCCAATGAGGAGATCTTCCCATGGACATCGCTCCACTCCCATCATGACCATGGTGGGGACATGGGATGGAGACCCTTCATCCCTCAAGGAACCCAGACGTGGTGTCCCCATGGAGGTCACCTCACCCCAAAGGTCCTTCTGTGTCCTCCAACCTGGTCAGCTGAACTTTTACTTCTCCAAACAAGTCAAGGTTCCTGTCTGTTCTGGTCTCCAACCACTCGTCCTGTTCCAATGTGGAGATCTTCCCATGGACATCGCTCCACTCCCATCATGACCATGGTGATGATGACAGGGACGTGGGATGGAGACCCTTCATCCCTCAAGGAACCCAGCCCTGGTGTCCCTGTGGAGGTCACCTCACCCCAAAGGTTCTTCTGTGTCCTCCAACTGGTCAGCTGAAGGTCCATGGGGTTTCTACTGAACTTCTGGTTCTTCAAACAAGTCAAGGTTCCTGTCTGTTCTTGTCTCCAACCACTCGTCCTGTTCCAATGAGATCTTCCCATGGACATCGCTCCACTCCCATCATGACCATGGTGGGGACATGGGATGGGGACATGGGATCTTCATCCCTCAAGGAACCCAGCCCTGGTGTCCCTGTGGAGGTCACCTCACCCCAAAGGTTCTTCTGTGTCCTCCAACTCAGCTGAAGGTCCATGGGGTTTCTACTGAACTTCTGCTTCTTCAAACAAGTCAAGGTTCCTGTCTCCAACCACTCGTCCTGTTCCAATGTGGAGATCTTCCCATGGACATCGCTCCACTCCCATCATGACCATGGTGGGGACATGGGATGGAGACCCTTCATCCCTCAAGGAACCCAGCCCTGGTGTCCCCATGGAGGTCACCTCACCCCAAAGGTCCTTCTGTGTCCTCCATATCAGCTGAAGGCCCATGGGGTTTCTACTGAGCTTCTTCAAACAAGTCAAGGTTCCTGTCTCCAACCACTCGTCCTGTTCCAATGTGGAGATCTTCCCATGGACATCGCTCCACTCCCATCATGACCATGGTGGGGACATGGGATGGGGACATGGGATCTTCATCCCTCAAGGAACCCAGCCCTGGTGTCCCCATGGAGGTCACCTCACCCCAAAGGTCCTTCTGTGTCCTCCAACCTGGGGTTTCCTGGGTGGAAGGAGACGCAGGAGATGCTCGAAGGTCTCACTTGGCCACTGCTGGGGACGTGGCTCTTCCAAAACCTGGTCCACGGGCTGGACCAGAGCCACCAAGAGAAGGAAATGACCCCGTTGGTCGAGGACATCGATCTTCTCCAGCCAAGGAGAACGTGGTCAGGGAGTGACACCGGAAGTGACCCTCTGCTGCCAGAGCCAACAGGAAATGAACTTCAGCCCTAATTAGCTCTAATTAGCACCTAAATGAACATGGGGGATGTCCTGGCCTACAAGAAAGGGATGGACCTCAAATGGCCGTGACCTCCTGCCTGGCCCATGGGGTGGCCGTGGTGCCACCTCAGGAACTCGGGAATCCTCCAGGGAGAAGGTCCTGGGGCCACCTGGGTGGGGCTGGGATGTGGGGACACTCCATGGTGACAACCAACCGTGACCATGGGAGGGACCTTCAAGGTCCTCCCGTTCCAGTGGCCGGGGACACCTTCCATGATCCCAGGTTTCTCCAAGCCCTGTCCAACCTGGACAATTCCAGGGATGGGGCAGCCACAGCTTCTCTGGGAAACCGTTGTTGGTGTCCCACCACCGTGGTGTCCCTGAGGTCGAGGACAGCAGATGGGACCACCAGGACAGGCCAGGGAGTGACACCGGACATGGAATGTGATGGATCTTCTGCTGCCAGAGCCAACAGGAAATGAACTTCAGCCCTAATTAGCTCTAATTAGCCCCTAAATGAACCTGGGAGATTCCCTGGCCTACAAGAAGGAGATGAACCATCGGGTGTCACCTCAAATGGCCGTGACCTCCTGCCTGGCCCATGGGGTGGCCGTGGTGCCACCTCAGGAACTTTGGAATCCTCCAGGGAGAAGGTCCTGGAGCCACCTGGGTGGGGCTGGGATGTGGGGACACTCCATGGTGACAACCAACCGTGACCATGGGAGGGACCTTCAAGGTCCTCCCGTTCCAGTGGCCGGGGACACCTTCCATGATCCCAGGTTTCTCCAAGCCCTGTCCAACCTGGACAATTCCAGGGATGGGGCAGCCACAGCTTCTCTGGGAAACCGTTGTTGGTGTCCCACCACCGTGGTGTCCCTGAGGTCGAGGACAGCAGATGGGACCACCAGGACAGGAACCTCTGGGGAGCGGAGAAGATTCCCACCACATCTTGTGAAGAAGGTGTGGGATCACCAACGGTGGCAGCTTTTTCTCCTGGCGTGAAGATCCAGAGTGGACCTGGAGCTCTCCAGCTTTGGGTTTGGACCTTCTCCTGTGCTTCAGGAATCTTCTTCTGCTGCTCCACCGATTCCCATGGACAAAAAGGGAATTTTCCAGATGATTTCTGTTTCCCAGGTCCATGTCCAGGGTCTCCTTCCTGATGACACCCAATTCCATCTTCCAGGAAGTCTGGAAGTTCTCCAGGTGGGATTTATCCTCATGGATGGTGTCATCACCTGTTTTTTGGAAGCCCTGACAGCCTTTCCCTGGAGAGGAAGGGATGGATGGAGGACATCCAGAAGATGATGGAGGACATCCAGAAGCTGGTGGAGGACATCCAAGAACCATGGAGACATCTGATGGGATGGAGTTGGGCACATGGGGTGCACCAGCTCCAGCAATTCCAGGTCAGAGCCTCAGGGTCTCCTCTGGAACGGGAGTTTGGATCTCCAGGGAAGGAACAGGCAGCGCACAACCCTGGGGAGCAAATCCTGGAGAAGTGGTGGCTCTTTCATCCCAAGGTTTTGAGGGACCACCTTGCTAAGGACCGACACCTTTGAAGGACCACCTTGGCAAGGACCAGCTCCTTGAAGGACCAACTTGTTTGAGGGACCTTACCTTAGTAAGGACCAACCTCTTTGAGAAACCACCTTGGCAAGGATGAACTTTGAGGGACCACCTTGCCCAAGACCAGCATCTTTGAGAGACCACCTTGTTAAGGACCAACTTTGAAGGACCACCCTGGGAATGTCCAATTTCTTTGAGGGACCACCTTGGCAAGGACCAACTTTGAGGGACCACTTTGGCAGGGACCAACATGTTTGAGGGACCACCTTGGCAAGGACCAAATTCTTTGAGGGACCACCTTGGCAAGGATGACCTTTGAAGATGTTGGCCAAGGACACACTTCTTTGAGGGACCATTTTGATAAGGACCAATATCTTTGAGGGACCACCTTGGCAGGGACCAACATCCTGGAGAGACCACTTTGGCAAGGACCAAATTCTTTGAGGGACCACCTTGGCAAGGACCAATTTTGAAGAACCACCTTGGCAAGGTCCAGCTTTTAAGGACCACCCTGGCCAAGACCAACATCTTTGAGGGACCACCTTGCTTAGGACCGACTTTGAAGGACCACCTTGGCTAGGACCAACTTTAAAGGACCACCTTGATAATGACCAATTTTGAAGGACCACCTTGGCCAAGACCAACTTCTTTGAGGGACCACCTTGGCAGGGACGAACATCCTGGAGAGACCACTTTGGCAAGGACCAACTTTGAGGGACCACCTTGGAAAGGACCAACTTCTTTGAGGGACCACCTTGGCAAGGTCTGACTTTAAAGGACCACCTTGGCAAGGACCAACATCTTTGAGGGACCACCTTGGCAAGGACAAAGTTCTTTGAAGGACCACCTTGGCAAAGACCAACTTTGAGGGATCCCCTTGGCAAGAACCAACTTTGAAGGACCACCTTGGTGATGACCAACTTTGAGGGACCACCTTGGCAAGGACCAATTTTGAAGGACCAACCTGCCAAGAACCAACTTTGAAGGGACCAACCTGCCAAGAACCAACTTCTTTGAGGGACCACCTTGGCAAGGACCAACTTTGAGGGACCACCTTGGCCAAGACCAACATCTTTGAGTGACCACCTTGGCAAAGACCAACTTTAAAGGACCACCTTGCTTAGGACCAACTTTGAAGGACCACCTTGGCCAAGACCAACTTCTTTGAGGGTCCACTTTGGCAAGGACCAACTTCTTTGAAGGACCACCTTGGCAAGATGAACTTTGAGGGACCACCTTGGTGATGACCAACATCTTTGAGGGATCATCTTGACAAGGATGAACTTTGAAGATGTTGGCCAAGGACCAACTTCTTTGAGGGACCACCTTGGCAAGGACCAATTTTGAAGAACCACCTTGGCAAGGTCCAGCTTTTAAGGACCACCTTGGCCAAGACCAACATCTTTGAGGGACCACCTTGCCAATGACCGACTTTAAAGGACCACCTTGGCAAGGACCAACTTTAAAGGACCACCTTGCTAATGACCAATTTTGAAGGACCACCTTGGCCAAGACCAACTTCTTTGAGGGACCACCTTGGCAGGGACGAACATCCTGGAGAGACCACTTTGGCAAGGACCAACTTTGAGGGACCACCTTGGAAAGGACCAACTTCTTTGAGGGACCACCTTGGCAAGGTCTGACTTTGAGGGACCACCTTGGAAAGGACCAACATCTTTGAGGGACCACCTTGCCAAGGACAAAGTTCTTTGAAGGACCACCTTGGCAAAGACCAACTTTGAGGGATCCCCTTGGCAAGAACCAACTTTGAAGGACCACCTTGGTGATGACCAACTTTGAGGGACCACCTTGGCAAGGACCAACTTTGAGGGACCACCTTGGCCAAGGACCAACTTTGAAGGGACCAACCTGCCAAGAACCAACTTCTTTGAGGGACCACCTTGGCCAAGACCAACATCTTTGAGTGACCACCTTGGCAAAGGCCAACTTTAAAGGACCACCTTGCTTAGGACCAACTTTGAAGGACCACCTTGGCCAAGACCAACTTCTTTGAGGGACCACCTTGGCAAGGACCAACTTTGAAGGACCACCTTGGCAAGATGAACTTTGAGGGACCACCTTGGTGATGACCAACATCTTTGAGGGACCACCTTGGCAAGGATGAACTTTGAAGATGTTGGCCAAGGACCAACTTCTTTGAGGGACTGCCTTGGCAAGGACCAATTTTGAAGAACCACCTTGCTAATGACCAACTTTGAAGGACCACCTTGGCCAAGACCAACATCTCTGAGGGACCACCTTGCCAATGACCAACTTTGAAGGACCACCTTGTAGAGGACCAACTTCCCTGAGGGACCAGCCAGGGATGGGCACCCAGGAACCTCCTGGGAGCTTTGTGGCTCCAGGAGCTGCCCCACACCGAGTCAGGAGAACCCAGGGCACCGAGCTGAGGCCACCATGACCCAGAGATGCCCCTGCCCAACCCCAGGGACCATCCCACTGGATCTCCACCGCAGCAGAAGCCCCTGGTGAAGACCCCAAACCCCAGAACGTTCCCGAGGGCGTTACCTGAGACGGATGCAGGTACGGCTCGGGCGACGCCAGGTTGGTCTGCACCGAGACGCTCTTCTCCAGCAGGATCTGCGGGAAGCCCAGCTTCTCGAAGGTGTTCCTCTTCCAGTGCTTGTTCTCCTGCTGCGCCAACGCCTCGTCCTCGCTGAAGGCCCTGACCACGGGGCCCGGCATGGGCAGCGGCAGCGCGCCGTCGCTCTCGTAGCCCGAGCCGTCCTTCTGCGAATCCCAGCTGCTCCTCTGCTTCATGTGGTAGTGAGCCTGCTGCGCCTCCCACGCCAGCCGCGCCTGCGCCAGGAACGGCTCCGGGAACGCCCGCGATGCCGCCGCCGCCGCCTCCGCCTCGGCCGCCTTGCTCTCCGTCCGGTTCATCGGCGACCGCGTGGGCGCCGCCCGCTCCTCGCCCGGCTCTCCCGGCGCCTCCCGCTCGGCGGAGCCGTCCGTGGAGGAGGCGTTGGCGTCGTGGTTGGCCGAGGGCTTGCGGCTTTTCCTCTTCCTGGTGGAGGGCGAGTAACCGCTGGAGGACAAGGTGTCCTGCTGGCTGGACCACGACATGGAGTCCTCGGCCTGGCCGGCCGCCGGGGCGCCCGCGGGGCCGGCGCAGAAGTCGGCGCCCTCCATGCTGCTGTAGTCGCCGGATTTGACGTCGAGGCGTTGGTCGCGCACCAGGCAGGGGCTGTGCTGCAGCGAGTAGGAGCCGCCGATGGGGTTGGGGGAGTATTTGTGCCGCAAGCCCGTCTTCATCTTGGGGCTGGAGCCCGACTGCTCCACGTAGACCAGCTGCCGCACGTACTCCTTGCCGGCCGGGCTGTACTCCAGGCTCATGAAGCGCTCGGGGCACTTCTGCTTGGTGAGCACCAGCTGCTGGTAGGGCGAGTTGGCGCCTTGCTTGGGCGACTGCAGGAAGGCGTGCGGCTTGCGGATGGGCGACTTCTGCGGCGAGCCGGCCTTGTAGCCGCCGCCGCCGCTGGCCTCGTACTGCATGTCCACGGGCGGCTCGTCGTAGATGGGCGCCTGGTACTCCATGGGCGGCTCCTCGTAGAGCGGCGGCTCGTAGGCGTAGCGCGGCGACGACGGCTGCGACTCGCTCGAGGCCTTGCGGTGGCAGAAGGAGTCGCCGCCGCGGCCCAGCAGCGGCGAGCAGCTGCCGGCGTGCTCGGCGCGCTTCAGGAAGGGCGACGGCTTCCTCTCGGGGAAGAAGACGGAGCTGTCGGCGTCCGAGGAGAAGGTCTGGAGGTTGGGGGACTGCTGGCCGCCCGAGGGCCGGCGGGAGCGGGAGCCGGGCTGGTTCTCGGCGGCGTAGCCGTTGCCTTGGTGGAGGAGGAAGCTGGGCTCGCGGTCCGTCACCTTGATCAGCATCCGCTCCTTGGTGCCGGCGTTCCATCGGAGCGATGAGGTCCTGCCGGGAGAAACATCACGGTGGGGGTCAGAATTCCAACGAAATTTGGGATTGTTGGTGCCGAACCTGCTGGGACTGGAGGATGGATATTCCCAAGTGCTCAAGGGATGGGAGGGATTGGATGGGGTTGGATCTTGAGGGACAGGACACTGGGAATGGCTTCCCACTTCCAGAGGGGAGGGTTGGGTGGGATAACGGGAAGGAATTCCACCCTGTGAGGGTGGGGATGCTCTGGGATGGAATTCCCAGAAAAGCTGTGGCTGCTCCATCGGAGCGATGAGATCCTGCGGGGAGGAATGTCATTGGAGAGGGGTCAGAATTCCAACGAAATTTGGGATTGTTGGTCCTGAACCTCATGAGCCTGCAGGATGGATATTCCCAAGTGCTGGAAAATGGAGATGGGATGGGGTTGGATGGGGTTGGATCTTGGACAAGGCGTGGAGGGACAGGACACCAGGAATGGCTTCCCACTTCCAGAGGGCAGGGTTGGGTGGGATAACGGGAAGGAATTCCACCCTGTGAGGGTGGGGATGCTCTGGGATGGAATTCCCAGAGAATCTGAGGCTGCTCCATCGGAGCGATGAGGTCCTGTGGGCAGGAATGTCATTGGAGAGGGGTCAGAATTCCAACGAAATTTGGGATTGCTGGTGCCGAACCTGCTGGGACTGGAGGATGGATATTCCCAAGTGCTCAAGGGATGGGAGGGATTGGATGGGGTTGGATCTTGAGGGACAGGACACTGGGAATGGCTTCCCACTTCCAGAGGAGAGAGTTGGGTGGGATAACGGGAAGGAATTCCACCCTGTGAGGGTGGGGATGCTCTGGGATGGAATTCCCAGAAAAGCTGTGGCTGCTCCATTGGAGCAATGAGGTCCCACGGGCAGGAATGTCATTGGAAGGGAGGGGTCAGAATTCCAAGGAAATTTGGGATTGTCCCAAACCTCCTGGGACTGGAGGATGGATGTTCCCAAGCACTCAAGGGATGGGAGGGATTGGATGGGGTTGGATCTTGGACAAGGCATGGAGGGACAGGACACCGGGAATGGCTTCCCACTTCCGGAGGGCAGGGATAAATGGGATATTGGGAAGGAATTCCACCCTGTGAGGGTGAGGATGCTCTGGGATGGAATTCCCAGAGAATCTGAGGCTGCTCCATCCCTGGAAGAGTCCAAGGCCAGCTTGGACAGGGCTTGGAGCAGCCCAGGATAGTGGAAGGCGTCCCTGCCCTCGGGATTGGATATTGGGAATAAATTCTCCCGTGAGGAAATTCCTCCCTGGCACAGCGGATTTCCATCTCCTCCCTCCCTGCTCCTTGGAGGGAGGGGGAGAGCAGAGATGGATTTTGTGGAGCTCCCAGGAGGGATCCCAGCTGGAATTCGCCGTTCCCAAGGCGCAGGGCAGCACATCCCACGCTGGAACGGAACATTCCGGAGGCGCCGTCTGCTCTCCCAGCTCCCGTTTATTCCCAGACATTTGTCCCTTCTGTCCAAACCCCCCCCCGGGAAAAGGTTGGAGTGGGTCCAATCGCCGAGTTTTGAGGGAAAAATTCCCAAAAAAAAGCCACAATTCCCTGCAGGAGGCTCCGCAGTCTCTCCTTGCTTTTCCATGATTTTGTCCTCGCTCCAAGGGATTTGGGAACAATTTATTCCTTCCCTTTCCGCCTCTGGAGCTCCTGGAGATTTGAGCCTCCTGCCAACTCCTTGCTGTTGGAAAACCTGGATGAGTTTTGGTTTGATGGATCCCAACCCCTTCCAGACCCCCAAAATTCCATCCACGGCCGCAAAATCATGGATTCATGGAATGGTTTGGGCTTGGAGCTCATCCAGTTCCTGGTTCACCTTCCACCACCCCAGGTTGCTCCAAGCCCCTTCCCAACCTTGCTCCGCTCCCGAAAAATCTGCTTTTCCTGCTCAAAAAATCTTGGATGGCTCCATGTTTCTTCTGGAAGTGTTTAATCCTCATGAATAATCTGATTTTTATACACAGATCCCAAAAATCGTGAGGAAAGAAAACAGAAGAGCCACAGAGGAGCTGGACTGGAATTTCCAGGGAATCTGTGGATTTCCCATCCCTGGAAGTGTCCAATTCCAGGCTGGACAGGGTTTGGAGCAATTTGGGATAGTGGGAGACGTCCCTGCCTATGGAAAAGGGTTGGAATGAGATGATCCGGAAATTCCCTGAAAAAAATCTGCATTTCCATGTTTTCCCCACGCCCACCCGAATCCCAAATCCCAAATCCCAAATCCCTCCTAAATCCAGGTGTTTTCCCTCAAACCAGGTGAAACCACCGCTTAATTCCCAGATTTGCTGCCGGCATTAACATTCCATCTGGATCCGAAGAAAAATCCCCGAGGGAGCGGGCGGCGCTTCCGTCAAATCTTCAAAATCCAATCCCAAAAATTAAATAAAAGGGAAACAACATTCCAGAAAGCTCCGTGGATTATGGTCAAAAATAAAAAAAAAAAAATAAAAAAAAAAGGGAATTTTCTGCCGGCCAAAGGAATCCCAAAAAAGGCGATTTTTGGGCTGAAATTTGCATATCATTATTCATTCCAGCACGGCTCAAAATTCCTTAAAACCCCACAAAAACAACCAAAATTATGGATTTTTCACATTCCCGATGCTTTTAGTGGAGCTTTTTTAAATTCCCTCACTCCATCAAGGTGGGACTGAGGGAATAAATCACATTTTAAGAAAATTATTTAAAAATAAAATTTCATCCTTTCAAACCAAAATTATTTGGTTTTTGATGGACTTGAGGTTTATAAACAAGAATATTTCCAAACTGACCCAATCCATGAATTTTTCCAGGATTTCTTTCCCTGCCCCGGTGTTATTTAGATTTTGCAGTTGGAAATTAAAATTTAGAGCCGGGATTAAATGGATTTTCCCCTCCCTGGGAAAAAACAGAATTATTTTAAAAATAATATTTAATTCCTTTAAACCAAAATTATTTGGTTTTTGATGGACTTGAGGTTTATAAACAAGAATATTTCCAAACTGACCCAATCCATGAATTTTTCCAGGATTTCTTTCCCTGCCCCGGTGTTGTTCAGACTTTGCAGTTGGAAATTAAAATTTACGGATTAAGTGGATTTTCCAGGGAAAAAAAATTATTGAATTCCCTGGATTTCAATAATTCAAATATCAGAGCACAGCAGGATTCTCTGAGAAAAGCAAAATTTTCTTGGGCACCCCCACCATCCCAAATTCCCCAAAATCCCAAATTCCCACCTGGCTCTTCCGGCTGAGGGATTTGGGAGCATCTTCTGAGCTGAAAATTCCCTTTTCCAGGGAATTTAAACTGGGAATGATGGGAATGATGGGAACAGCCCGGCCCCTCTTCCCTCCCAGCTGCTCCGAGCGCATTCCCGCTGGGAATTCCAGGAAAAAAACCCTGGAATGGCGCCCGGCAGCACGAAATTATCCGTGGAAAAAAACAAAAAAAATCAGGGAAAAGCGAGCAGCAAGAGCCTGAGGATGTCCAGGATTCCGCCTGGATTTCATCTGCGATCCATCCGAAATTTTCCAGCTGGGAAAATTCCTCAGGGCAGGAATGCAGCCTCGATAATCGCGCAAAAAATTCATTTTTTTTATGTTAATTTGTAATTAAATTAAGATGTGTGGTTGAAATCCCGAAATCCTCCGTCCTTCAGGTTTGGCTGTTCTTCACCTGCATGCCGGGCTGCTCCCAAAATTTGGAATTCTGCGAGATTCCATGTATTTAATAATCTCAGGGTTTGGGATTATTTTTATCTTAAATTCTTTTAAATTCCAAGTTTTAAAATTTCAATTTTTTTTTTAAATTCCTGCTCAAAATTCTCAGTTTTTGTGGGATTTTGGGGTTCTCACGACCCCACCACGGCCTCTCCAATCCTTCCACACTTCCAATCCCTTTTCCCATTTTTTGGAAGCGTCGCTTCCTCCTTGGAGTTCATTTTTTTTGGAAGCATTTTGATTGGTTGAAGCTGATTCCTAGAAAAAACCGGAACGAGGTGAAATTTGCATAATTTGGGCAATAAAATGGAGATTTGGGAAGAAGGACCGAGTTTTTCCAGGATGATTTGATGGATACAATAAAATCCATGGGATATCCAGGAATGGGGAAAATCCAGTTTGGAATTTCTGTGGGAATTTTGGAGCCATGGGAATGTTGAATCCCAAAATTTTGGACATCAAATCTTGGTTTGGTGGATGCCCACGACCTCCTGAAGCTCCTCCGCACACAATTCCGTTCTCCAGCTAAAATATTCCCAAAGGATTACACCCATCAAAATACCACTAAAAAAAAAAAAATTTCATTTATTTTATTTTTCCAAAATTTTAATTTTCCAAAATTGTCCAATCCCTGCCTCCGGATTAGCTCCAAGCCCTCCACACCAAATCTCTCCGTGAAACATCTCCGGAAATTTCTGCTGCTCCGGTGGGATCGGCGCTAATTAACATCCATGGAAGCTCATCAAGACCAGAGGGAGATAACGACCCATCCCAATCCCTCACCATCCCATTCCCACTTTTTTTTTTTCAGGAGAAGCAGAGGGAAAAATTCATCGGGAAAGTGAATTTGTGCCTTTTTCCGGCGGCTTTTTGGGTGGGATTGGTCAGGTCGGGACGTTGGAGGCCACGGATCCATAACCAAAGGATTTTATGGGATGTCCACGGTGAGGAAACACCAAAATGAGCTTGGATGAAGGTCAGGTTGACCTTGCTGAAGGTCAGCTCGGGGTGGACCTTCCCCACCATCTTTGTCCTCCTGGTTTGGTCGGGATGGTCTCCAGTGAGTTCCTCTGGGATCAATCCCATCAGGAACCCACCAGGAGGAAGCACAGGACCAAAAGAACCAAACTGGGAATGGACAACAACCAAATTCCCAGGAGCCAATGGGAGCTGCTCATCCCAATTAAAACAATTTCCCAAAAAAATCTTTGTTCCCAAATTCCAAATGTCACTGAAAACATGAGGAGATCTTTCCAGATTGGAGAGGACGTTGGAGGCCACGGATCCATAACCAAAGGATTTTATGGGATGTCCACGATGAGGAAACACCAAAATGAGCTTGGATGAAGGTCAGGTTGACCTTGCTGAAGGTCAGCTCGGGGTGGACCTTCCCCGCCATCTTTGTCCTCTTGGTTTGGTCGGGATGGTCTCCATTGGGTTCCTCCGGGATCAATCCCATCAGGAACCCACCAGGAGGAAGCACAGGACCAAAAAAACCAAACTGGGAATGGACAACATGAATCCCAAATTCCCGGGAGCCAATCAGAGCTGTTCATCCCAATTAAAGCAATTTCCCAAAAATATCTTCGTTCCCAAATTCCAAATGTCACCGAAAACAAGAGATCTTTCCAGGTTGGAGAGGGACATTGGAGGCCACGGATCCATAACCAAAGGATTTTATGGGATGTAGATGATGAGGAAACACCAAAATGAGCTTGGATGAAGGTCAGGTTGACCTTGCTGAAGGTCAGCTCGGGTTGGACCTTCCCCACCATCTTTGTCCTCTTGGTTTGGGACGTCCATGATGGCCAGGATGGTCTCCATTGGGTTCCTCCGGGATCAATCCCATCAGGAACCCACCAGGAGGAAGCACAGGACCAAAAGAACCAAACTGGGAATGGACAACAACCAAATTCCCAGGAGCCAATGGGAGCTGTTCATCCCAATTAAAGCAATCCCCAAAAATATCTTCATTCCCGAAATCCAAATGTCACCGAAAACAAGAGAAGATCTTTCCAGATTGGAGAGGACGTTGGAGGCCACGGATCCATATCCAAAGGATTTTATGGGATGTCCACGATGAGGAAACACCAAAATGAGCTTGGATGAAGGTCAGGTTGACCTTGCTGAAGGTCAGCTCGGGGTGGACCTTCCCCACCATCTTTGTCCTCTTGGTTTGGGACATCCATGATGGCCGGGATGGTCTCCAGTGAGTTCCTCTGGGATCAATCCCATCAGGAACCCACCAGGAGGACCAAAAGAACCAAACTGGGAATGGACAACATGGATCCCAAATTCCCAGGAGCCAATGGGAGCTGCTCATCCCAATTAAAGCAATTTCCCAAAAATATCTTCATTCCCAAATTCCAAATGTCACCGAAAACATGAGGAGATCTTCCCAGGTTGGAGAGGGACATTGGAGGCCACGGATCCATAACCAAAGGATTTTATGGGATGTAGATGATGAGGAAACACCAAAATGAGCTTGGATGAAGGTCAGGTTGACCTTGCTGAAGGTCAGCTCGGGGTGGACCTTCCCCACCAGCTTTGTCCTCCTGGTTTGGTCGGGATGGTCTCCATTGGGTTCCTCTGGGATCAATCCCATCAGGAACCCACCAGGAGGACCAAAAGAACCAATCTGGGAATGGACAACATGGATCCCAAATTCCTGGAGCCAATCAGAGCTGCTCATCCCAATTAAAGCAATTTCCCAAAAATATCTTCGTTCCCAAATTCCAAATGTCACCGAAAACAAGAGAAGATCTTCCCAGATTGGAGAGGACGTTGGAGGCCACGAATCCATAACCAAAGGATTTTATGGGATGTCCACAATGAGGAAACACCAAAATGAACTTGGATGAAGGTCAGGTTGACCTTGCTGAAGGTCAGCTCGGGGTGGACCTTCCCCGCCATCTTTGTCCTCTTGGTTTGGTCGGGATGGTCTCCAGTGGGTTCCTCTGGGATCAATCCCATCAGGAACCCACCAGGAGGACCAAAAGAACCAAACTGGGAATGGACAACACGGATCCCAAATTCCTGGAGCCAATCAGAGCTGCTCATCCCAATTAAAGCAATCCCCAAAAATATCTTCGTTCCCAAATTCCAAATGTCACCGAAAACATGAGGAGATCTTTCCAGATTGGAGAGGACGTTGGAGGTCACGGATCCATATCCAAAGGATTTTATGGGATGTCCACGATGAGGAAACACCAAAATGAGCTTGGATGAAGGTCAGGTTGACCTTGCTGAAGGTCAGCTCGGGGTGGACCTTCCCCACCATCTTTGTCCTCTTGGTTTGGGACATCCATGATGGCCGGGATGGTCTCCAGTGGGTTCCTCTGGGATCAATCCCATCAGGAACCCACCAGGAGGAAGCACAGGACCAAAAGAACCAAACTGGGAATGGACAACATGGATCCCAAATTCCGGGGAGCCAATCAGAGCTGCTCATCCCAATTAAAGCGATCCCCAAAAATATCTTGGTTCCCAAATTCCAAATGTCTCCGAGAACATGAGGAGATCTTCCAGATTGGAGGGATGTTGGAGGTCACGGATCCATAACGAAAGGATTTTATGGGATGTCCACGATGAGGAAACACCAAAATGAGCTTGGATGAAGGTCAGGTTGACCTTGCTGAAGGTCAGCTCGGGGTGGACCTTCCCCGCCATCTTTGTCCTCTTGGTTTGGGACATCCATGATGGCCGGGATGGTCTCCAGTGGGTTCCTCTGGGATCAATCCCATCAGGAACCCACCAGGAGGAAGCACAGGACCAAAAGAACCAAACTGGGAATGGACAACACGGATGCCAAATTCCCAGGAGCCAATCAGAGCTGCTCATCCCAATTAAAACAATTTCCCAAAAAAATCTTTGTTCCCAAATTCCAAATGTCACTGAAAACAAGAGGACATCATTCCAGATTGGAGAGGGTCATTGGAGGCCACAGATCCATAACCAAAGGATTTTATGGGATGTCCAGGGTGAGGAAACACCAAAATGAGCTTGGATGAAGGTCAGGTTGACCTTGCTGAAGGTCAGCTCGGGGTGGACCTTCCCCACCATCTTTGTCCTCTTGGTTTGGTTGGGATGGTCTCCAGTGGGTTCCTCTGGGATCAATCCCATCAGGAACCCACCAGGAGGAAGCACAGGACCAAAAGAACCAAACTGGGAATGGACAACACGGATCCCAAATTCCCAGGAGCCAATGGGAGCTGCTCATCCCAATTAAAGCAATTTCCCAAAAATATCTTCGTTCCCAAATTCCAAATGTCACCAAAAACATGAGGAGATCTTTCCAGGTTGGAGAGGGATGTTGGAGACCAAGGATCCATAACCAAAGGATTTTATGGGATGTCCACGATGAGGAAACACCAAAATGAGCTTGGATGAAGGTCAGGTTGACCTTGCTGAAGGTCAGCTCGGGTGTGGACCTTCCCCGCCATCTTTGTCCTCTTGGTTTGGGACATCCATGATGGCCGGATGGTCTCCAGTGAGTTCCTCTGGGATCAATCCCATCAGGAACCCACCAGGAGGAAGCACAGGACCAAAAGAACCAAACTGGGAATGGACAACAAGGATCCCAAATTCCTGGAGCCAATCAGAGCTGCTCATCCCAATTAAAGCAATTTCCCAAAAATATCTTTGTTCCGAAATCCAAATGTCACCGAAAACATGAGGAGATCTTTCCAGATTGGAGAGGGACTTTGGAGGCCACGGATCCATAACCAAAGGATTTTATGGGATGCCACGATGAGGAAACACCAAAATGAGCTTGGATGAAGGTCAGGTTGACCTTGCTGAAGGTCAGCTCGGGTGGACCTTCCCCGCCATCTTTGTCCTCTTGGTTTGGTCGGGATGGTCTCCATTGGGTTCCTCCGGGATCAATCCCATCAGGAACCCACCAGGAGGAAGCACAGGACCAAAAAACCAAACTGGGAATGGACAACATGAATCCCAAATTCCCGGGAGCCAATCAGAGCTGTTCATCCCAATTAAAGCAATTTCCCAAAAATATCTTCGTTCCCAAATTCCAAATGTCACCGAAAACAAGAGATCTTTCCAGGTTGGAGAGGGACATTGGAGGCCACGGATCCATAACCAAAGGATTTTATGGGATGTAGATGATGAGGAAACACCAAAATGAGCTTGGATGAAGGTCAGGTTGACCTTGCTGAAGGTCAGCTCGGGGTGGACCTTCCCCACCATCTTTGTCCTCTTGGTTTGGGACGTCCATGATGGCCAGGATGGTCTCCAGTGGGTTCCTCTGGGATCAATCCCATCAGGAACCCACCAGGAGGAAGCACAGGACCAAAACAACCAAACTGGGAATGGACAACATGGATCCCAAATTCCTGGAGCCAATCAGAGCTGCTCATCCCAATTAAAGCAATTTCCCAAAAATATCTTCGTTCCCGAAATCCAAATGTCACCGAAAACATGAGGAGATCTTCCCAGGTTGGAGAGGGACATTGGAGGCCACGGATCCATAACCAAAGGATTTTATGGGATGTCCACAATGAGGAAACACCAAAATGAGCTTGGATGAAGGTCAGGTTGACCTTGCTGAAGGTCAGCTCGGGGTGGACCTTCCCCGCCATCTTTGTCCTCTTGGTTTGGTCGGGATGGTCTCCATTGGGTTCCTCCGGGATCAATCCCATCAGGAACCCACCAGGAGGAAGCACAGGACCAAAAGAACCAAACTGGGAATGGACAACATGAATCCCAAATTCCCGGGAGCCAATCAGAGCTGTTCATCCCAATTAAAGCAATTTCCCAAAAATATCTTCGTTCCCAAATTCCAAATGTCACCGAAAACAAGAGATCTTTCCAGGTTGGAGAGGGACATTGGAGGCCACGGATCCATAACCAAAGGATTTTATGGGATGTAGATGATGAGGAAACACCAAAATGAGCTTGGATGAAGGTCAGGTTGACCTTGCTGAAGGTCAGCTCGGGTTGGACCTTCCCCACCATCTTTGTCCTCTTGGTTTGGGACGTCCATGATGGCCAGGATGGTCTCCAGTGGGTTCCTCTGGGATCAATCCCATCAGGAACCCACCAGGAGGAAGCACAGGACCAAAACAAGGAGCCAGGCACGGACGACATGGATGCCAAATTCCCCAAGTAAAGCAATTTCCCAAAAATATCTGTTCCCAAATTCCAAATGTCTCCGAAAACAAGAGGAGATCGTTGGAGACCAAGGATCCATAACCAAAGGATTTTATGGGATGTCCACGATGAGGAAACACCAAAATGAGCTTGGATGAAGGTCAGGTTGACCTTGCTGAAGGTCAGCTCGGGGTGGACCTTCCCCACCATCTTTGTGCTCTTGGTTTGGTCGGGATGGTCTCCATTGGGTTCCTCTGGGATCAATCCCATCAGGAACCCACCAGGAGGAAGCACAGGACCAAAAGAACCAAACTGGGAATGGACAACACGGACACCAAAGGATTTTATGGGATGTAGATGATGAGGAAACACCAAAATGAACTTGGATGATCACTCCTTGGATGAAGGTCAGGTTGACCTTGCTGAAGGTCAGCTCGGGGTGGACCTTCCCCGCCATCTCTGTCCTCTTGGTTTGGGACGTCCATGATGGTCGGGATGGTCTCCAGTGAGTTCCTCTGGGATCAATCCCATCAGGAACCCACCAGGAGGAAGCACAGGACCAAAAGAACCAAACTGGGAATGGACAACAAGGATCCCAAATTCCTGGAGCCAATCAGAGCTGCTCATCCCAATTAAAGCAATCCCCAAAAATATCTTCGTTCCCGAAATCCAAATGTCTCTGAAAACATGAGGAGATCTTTCCAGATTGGAGAGGGACGTTGGAGGCCACGGATCCATATCCAAAGGATTTTATGGGATGTCCACAACCTTGGAGCTCCCACCCAAACCCAAACCTCCAGGATCGTTCCACAAACGGGGTTTGGAAATGAGGGAGCTCCACTGGAAGCGTTTGAGGGCTCATCCCACTCCATGATGGATCTTGGAAGCTCTGGTTGGGTCCCATCCTGCTCCAAATTCTCCATCTCCACGTTGGGACTTCCCAATCCACATCCAAAGGTCCTGGAGCACCACAGCACTTCCATCCCAGCCAGGTTGGACAGGGCTTGGAGAAACCTGGAATACTGGAAGGTGTCCCTGCCCTTGGAATGGTTTGGGTGGGATGGGACAACCTTGGAGCTCCCACCCAAACCTCCAGGATCATTCCACAAACGGGGTTTGGAAATGAGGGAGCTCCACTGGAAGCATTTGAGGCTCATCCCACTCCATGATGGATCCTGGAAGCTCTGGTTGGGTTCCATCCTGCTCCAAATTCTCCATCTCCATGTTGGGACTTCCCAATCCACATCCAAAGGTCCTGGAGCACCACAGCACTTCCATCCCAGCCAGGTTGGACAGGGCTTGGAGAAACTTGGAATGCTGGAAGGTGTCCCTGCCCTTGGAATGGTTTGGGTGGGATTGGACAATCTTGGAGCTCCCACCCAATCCCATTCCACGCTTCCACGATTAACTTCCCCCTCACAATTAATCCAATTAACAGGAATCCACCGCCAGCTCCGATTCCAGCTCGTGGCGCTCACGGGCTCAAACCAAAGCTCGTCCACTCACAGCTAATTAAGCAAAGCTGCTAATTAGCTCCTTGGATGGCCCGGGGCTGCTCCGGGGGTTTTATGGGATTGGGAAGACGGAGGCGTCTCCAGCGAAGCTTTGAATTCCACCAGCCCAAATCCAAGTTGTCACCGACAAATCCCGATGGATTCTGGCTCGGCTCCCGCTGCCAATCCCTGATTCCCAACCAAACTTCCCAATTCTGGCTCCTTCCAACCATTCCTGGGAATTGCACCCTCCAAGTTCCAAGGTGGGATCAGGTTGTCCATGGATTCATGGAGAACGTTCGATAAAACCCGATCCCATTGCCCTGCTTGTTCTCCCTCCTGGAAAGTTTGGAATTTTTTCCCTCTCTTCCTCAAGTGCCAATTAATTCTGACATTTCCCAGGAGGTGAATTCCATGGAATGTGATGGAGACCAGCTTGGAAAAGCTGGAAAACCGCTGGGTTTTTATGGGATTGGGAAGACCAAGGCGCCTCCAGCTCACCAGTGCGGCGACACCGAAGCTTTGAAGTTGTCACCGACAAATCCCGATGGATTCTGGGATTGGTTCCCTCTGCCAATCCCTGATTCCCAACCAAACTTCCCAATTCTGGCTCCTTCCCAACCATTCCTGGGAATTGCACCCTCCAAGATCCCAGGTGGGATCATGGATTCATGGAGAACATTCGATAAAACCCGATCCCATCGCCCTGCTTGTTCTCCCTCCTGGAAAGTTTGGAATTTTTTCCCTTTCATCCTCAAGCAGAAATTAATTCTGACGTTTCCCATGAGGTCACTCAGTGGTGGTGAAATCCATGGAATGTGATGGAGACCAGCTTGGAAAAGCTGGAAAACCGCTGGGTTTTTATGGGATTGGGAAGACCAAGGCGCCTCCAGCTCATCAATGCGGTGACACCGAAGCTTTGAAGTTGTCACCGACAAATCCCGATGGATTCTGGCTTGGTTCCCGCTGCCAATCCCTGATTCCCAACCAAACTTCCCAATTCTGGCTCCTTCCCAACCATTCCTGGGAATTGCACCCTCCAAGTTCCAAGGTGGGATCAGGTTGTCCATGGATTCATGGAGAACGTTCGGCCAACGAGGATAAAAACCCGATCCTATCACCCTCCTAGAAAGTTTGGAATTTTTTCCCTCTCTTCCTCAAGTGCCAATTAATTCTGACATTTCCCAGGAGGTGAAATCCATGGAATGTGATGGAGACCAGCTTGGAAAAGCTGGAAAACCGCTGGGTTTTTATGGGATTGGGAAGACCAAGGCGTCTCCAGCTCATACACCGAAGCTCTGAAGTTGTCACCGACAAATCCTGCTGGATTCTGGGATTGGATCCCGCTGCCAATCCCTGATTCCCAACCAAACTTCCCAAGTCTGGCTCCTTCCCAACCATTCCTGGGAATTGCACCCTCCAAGATCCCGGGTGGGATCATGGATTCATGGAGAACGTTGGATAAAAACCCAATCCCATCGCCCTCCTGGATTTCCCTCCTGGAAAATTTGGAATTTTTTCCCTTTCATCCTCAAGTGCCAATTAATTCTGACATTTCCCAGGAGGTGAAATCCATGGAATGTGATGGAGACCAGCTTGGAAAAGCTGGAAAACCGCTGGGTTTTTATGGGATTGGGAAGACCAAGGCGTCTCCAGCTCATCAATGTGGTGACACCGAAGCTTCGAAGTTGTCACCGACAAATCCCGATGGATTCCGGCTTGGTTCCCGCTGCCAATCCCTGATTCCCAACCAAACTTCCCAATTCTGGCTCCTTCCCAACAATTCCTGGGAATTGCACCCTCCAAGATCCCGGGTGGGATCATGGATTCATGGAGAACGTTCGATAAAACCCGATCCCATCGCCCTCCTGGAAAGTTTGGAATTTTTTCCCTCTCTTCCTCAAGTGCCAATGAATTCTGACATTTCCCAGGAGGTGAAATCCATGGAATGTGATGGAGACCAGCTTGGAAAAGCTGGAAAACCGCTGGGTTTTTATGGGATTGGGAAGACCAAGGCGCCTCCAGCTCATACACCGAAGCTTTGAAGTTGTCACCGACAAATCCCGATGGATTCTGGGATTGGTTCCCGCTGCCAATCCCTGATTCCCAACCAAACTTCCCAATTCTCGCTCCTTCCCAACCATTCCTGGGAATTGCACCCGCCCAGCTCCTGGGCAGGATCATGGATTCATGGAGAACGTTCGATAAAACCCGATCCCATCGCCCTCCTGGAAAGTTTGGAATTTTTTCCCTTTCATCCTCAAGCAGAAATTAATTCTGACGTTTCCCATGAGGTCACTCAGTGGTGGTGAAATCCATGGAATGTGATGGAGACCAGCTTGGAAAAGCTGGAAAACCGCTGGGTTTTTATGGGATTGGGAAGACCAAGGCGCCTCCAGCAAAGCTTTGAATTGCCACCAGCCCAAATCCAAGTTGTCCCCGACAAATCCCGCCGGATTCCGGCTCGGTTCCCTCTGCCAATCCCTGATTCCCAACCAAACTTCCCAATTCTCGCTCCTTCCCAACCATTCCTGGGAATTGCACCCTCCAAGTTCCAAGGTGGGATCAGGTTGTCCATGGATTCATGGAGAACGTTCGATAAAACCCAATCCCATTGCCCTCCTGGTTTTCCCTCCTGGAAAGTTTGGAATTTTTTCCCTTTCATCCTCAAGTGCCAATTAATTCTGACATTTCCCAGGAGGTGAATTCCATGGAATGTGATGGAGACCAGCTTGGAAAAGCGGGAAAACTGCTGGGTTTTTATGGGATTGGGAAGACGGAGGCGTCTCCAGCGAAGCTTTGAATTCCACCAGCCCAAATCCAAAAATCCCGCCGGATTCCGGCTCGGCTCCCGCTGCCAATCCCTGATTCCCAACCAAACTTCCCAATTCTGGCTCCTTCCCAACCATTCCTGGGAATTGCACCCGCCCAGCTCCTGGGCAGGATCATGGATTCATGGAGAACGTTCGATAAAACCCGATCCCATCGCTCTGCTGGTTTTCCCTCCTGGAAAGTTTGGAATTTTTTCCCTCTCTTCCTCAAGTGCCAATTAATTCTGACATTTCCCAGGAGGTGAAATCCATGGAATGTGATGGAGACCAGCTTGGAAAAGCGGGAAAACCGCTGGGTCTTTATGGGATTGGGAAGACCAAGGCATCTCCAGCTCAAACACCGAAGCTTTGAAGTTGTCACCGACAAATCCCGATGGATTCTGGCTTGGTTCCCTCTGCCAATCCCTGATTCCCAACCAAACTTCCCAATTCTGGCTCCTTCCCAACAATTCCTGGGAATTGCACCCTCCAAGATCCCGGGTGGGATCAGGTTGTCCATGGATTCATGGAGAACGTTCGGCCAACGAGGATAAAAATCCCAATCCCATTTCCCTCCTGGTTTTCCCTCCTGGAAAGTTTGGAATTTTCCTCCTCTCATCCCCGATTCCTGGAAAAAATCCTGGAATTTGAGGTTTTATCAAAACCGGGAGGAACCAGGCCGGGAGTGACTCCATAAATCCCAAAAATCCGGTTTTATCCTCGTCTTGGAATTTTGGGGTTTGATGAGGAGCTGGTGGATTCCAGCGGGGAATTTTGGGGTTCAGGGAGGACTTGGGGTGGTCAAGAAGGAATTTTGGGGTTCACTGTGGATATTTGGGGTTCAGTGAGGATTTTGGGGATTCAAGAAGGAATTTTGGGGTTAAATAAAGATTTTTTGGGTTCAGTGAGGATTTGGGGTTCAAGAAGGAATTTTGGGGTTCAATGAGGATTTGGGGGGGTTCAATGAGGAATTTTGGGGATCAGTGAGGATATTTGGGATTCAGTGAGATTTTGGGGTTCCATAAGAAATTTTGGGGGTTCTGTGAGGATGTTTGGTGTTCAAAAAGGGAATTTTGGGGATCAGCGAGGATTTTGGGGGTTCTGTGAGGATTTGGGGTTCAAGAAGAAATTTTGGGGTTCAATGAGGATTTTGGGTGTTCAAGAAGGAATTTTGGGGATCAGTGAGGAATTTTGGGGGTTCAGTGCAGATCTGGGGTTCAAGAAGAATTTTTGGGGGTTCAGTGAGAATTTTGGGGGTTCTGTCAGGATTTGGGGTTCAAGAGGGAATTTTGGGATCAGTGAGGATTTTGGGGTTCAAGAAGGAAATTTGGGGTTCAGTAAGGATTTTTGGGGCTCAAGGAGGAATTTTGGGTGTTCAGTCAGGATTTGGGATTCAAGAAGGAATTTTGGGATCAGTGAGGGTTTGGGGTTCAAGAAGGAATTTTGGGATCAGTGAGGATTTTGGGGGTTCAGTGAGGATTTGGGGTTCAAGAAGGAATTTTGAGGTTCAAGAAGGAATTTTGGGGTTTAATGAGGATTTTGGGGTTCAGTGAGAATTTTGGGGGTTCTGTGAGGATTTTTGGAGCTCAAGAAGGAATTTTGGGGATCAGTGAGGATTTTGGGGATTCTGTGATGATTTAGGGTTCAAGAAGGAATTTTGGGATTCAGTGGGGATATTTGGGGTTCAGTGAGGATTTGGGATTCAAGAAGGAATTTTGGGGTTCAATGAGGATTTTGGGGTGTTCAATGAGGATTTGGGATCCAAGATGGACTCAATAGGATTCAAGGACTTTTGGGGTTCACTGAGGACATTTTGGGGTTCCCTGAGGACTTTTGGAGCTCCACAAAGACCACGAACGGAAGGGACGAGGAGAAGGATTGGAAAATCCTTCGGGAATAATCCACGGGTGACATTCCCAACCCCGATCCCGGCGGGAAATCCCTGGATTTTTCCGGGTTACCTGTAGTGCAGGAGCTGCCCTTCCGTGCCGTAATCCCGGTAAATGTCGTATTCCTTCTCGAACATTCCCGAGGGCGACGGGCTGGAAAACAGGAACAGGCCCAGGAGAACATCAGGGTCTCCTCTGGGATTCATGGAGATGAATCCCACCAGGATGGGACCCACCCGACCTGGATCTGCTCGAGTTTGGAGTCGTTGATTTTTTAAAATTTTTTAAAATTTTTTTTAAATTTTTAAAAATTTTTTATAATTTTTTTAAATTTTTTAGATTTTTATTTTGTTGGGTGGATGACGACCAAGCCACCCATGGAGAACATCAGGGTCTCCTCTGGGATTCGTGGAGATGAATCCCACCGGGATGGGACCCACCCGACCTGGATCTGCTCGAGTTTGGAGTCGTTGATTTTTAAAATTTTTTTAAATTTTTTTTAAATTTTTAAAAATTTTTTATAATTTTTTTAAATTTTTTAGATTTTTATTTTGTTGGGTGGATGACGACCAAGCCACCCATGGAGAACATCAGGGTCTCCTCTGGGATTCATGGAGATGAATCCCACCGGGATGGGACCCACCCGACCTGGATCTGCTCGAGTTTGGAGTCGTTGATTTTTAAAATTTTTTAAAATTTTTTTATAATTTTTTAAAATTTTTTAGATTTTTATTTTGTTGGGTGGATGACGACCAAGCCACCCATGGAGAACATCAGGGTCTCCTCTGGGATTCGTGGAGATGAATCCCACCGGGATAGGATCCACCCAACCTGGATCTGCTCGAGT